>NW_012156588.1:12207-23118 GCF_000151545.1 Saprolegnia parasitica CBS 223.65
AGCAGCGACAGAGTCTCGCGAGGGCTGAAGCGCACCGCCTCGCGTGGGCTCCAGGTAGCGTCCATCATGAGCGCGTCGGTGATGGGTCCGCCACGAAACAGCGATGCTGGCTCGATTGGCACGAATTCTCGCCATGCACGAAAGCACGATGGGTGCCATGCCGGCGAGATGATAGAGCAAGCGGCAAGATGCGCTTGGGATGCGCATCCGGATCCGGATAAAGCGAGTCAAAGATGCGTGTGAACCTTGCCATCCACCCACAGTCCTGGCGAACGGTGGCAATGCATGCAGGATGATACATGTATTCGCCCTCTGCTGCGCGGTACTTACGTGCCAATACAGACACGATATCGTCGCACGTGGATGTGGCCGGTCGGCAGAGATGACGCCACGGGATTCTCATGGTCGGTTTCTCTGCTGGTAAAATATACGGCAGCGAACGCCACGTGCGTGTGATAAGGCAGCACGAGACTGCGCGAGAATGCACTTTGTTTGCAACGGCGTCGCTTCTGAGAGCACTCGCTTGTCTCTGTGCCGACCCACCGCGAAGGCTGACGTGGATCTTGATGCGGCGCGTCATGAAGCCATACGTAGCGCTGCGAGCGCACTGCATTGAGGTCCCGTGGTCCTTTCGCTGCATGGCCAAGCGAATGGGCACAGTGATCTTGCGGCTCTCGGGTCATATCAGATCGGTTCAGAGCGCAATGCTTCCCAGAGGTGCGTCCATCACGAGTACCTATGGCGTAGCATCCATTGGCCCGTTGGGGTTCTGGATACTAAAGCGTGGTCGTCCTCGGACTGTTGCTGCTGCTTGCTGCGTCAACGGGCTTTGTCTGTTGTGTCAACAAAGAAAGACCACCGTCAGCGTGGCAAAATGCAAGTTGAAGTTCAAGGCGCCGTTGACGCCAATGTGAGCGATACAAATGCATGTTTTCAACCTTTTTTCAAAAATGGGGATCGGTATACATTCTGCAAATCAAACGCGTTGGAAATCCAGCGGCCGCCCGCTGTTTTTTACAAGATTCATCCTCAGCAGCCGCCATGGTATTGGGAATAAAATCACTGGCCCATACACGTCTGCGACACTATTATTATTCAAAAATAGAAAACGTTTAAAACACCATATAATGGGCGCGTACAATGTACGAAACAAACCTGTTGCAAACCCGCCTGGCTATCTTGGCAACACTCGCTGAACGTGGCCCGATGATGGATTCTGTAATTCGCCGTGTTATGCCGAGCCTCGGCCCCGCGTCCGTCGTTCAAAGCTCAATTCGCAGCGCGCTCTTGACCAAGTCGTCGTCGCACATGAAGCGGAGCCGGGCGTGCGCCAACCTCGCGAGCCTCGAGCTCGCCGAGGCCGGCCCGCTCGTGACCAAGAAGTCAAAACGTCTCGAAGCTTCGCTCATCCCAACGGACCTGCGCCGCCAGTCGCTCTTCCTGGAGGCCGAGTTTGCCTTCGTGCCAGGCTTCCGCGACGCCGACGCCGCGCTCGCTGTGTGGATGGAGCCGTGCAGCCTCTCGGAGACGAGAATACAAAAGGCGTAGGCCACCACCACCGACACGGATGGTATATCAAACGACAACGTAGTATTTAGTCTCAAGCGCGGAATGAAGTAGCAGTAATAACAATAAGGATATAGGATGAAAGCAAGATGTATATCGTATTGCGTACAAGCCACTGCGGCGCAACTAGCCGTACGGCGACCAGTTGGACGTGCCGCCGGGCGCTTGGCGCGTCGACCGCGACGAAGACGCCGTCGGCGGCATCGAGCCGGACGTCGGCATGCGCTGGAACTGCTGCGGCTGGTGTCCAAACTGCGCCGCGCCCGTTTGCTGAAACACATTGCCCTGCTTGGGACCGTTGCTACTCGGTGGGTAGCCCGAGTGATCTTGGTACGAGTAGTTGCTTGCGGCTGTTGGCGGTGGGCCTCCGCGACTGTAGCCCGTCGGAGGTGGACCGCCGTAGCCGTGCGACGGTGGTCCTTGATTCGGTGGCGCATACGCCGTCGGTGGCGGCTGCTGGTACCTCTGCTGCTGCTGCGGTGGTGCTTGATATTGTTGTTGCATTGGCGCCCGAAATTGCTGGGGCAGAGAAAACGACTGTCCACGGTTGGACTCGGGACCGCCCACGCTCACGTTGTTCATGAGCTTGGAGAGCGGGGACGGCGGGTTTCCATACGAATTGTTGTTGCCACCAGCCGTCATCGGTGGCGCAAACGATGATGCGGACGACGAATGGCCCGTGTAGTTGCCCGAGCCACCCGACTTGCGCGCCAGCCACTGCCGTCGCTTTTTTTCCCAGTTTTGGTCGCGCTTTGACGATGTTAGCGGAGGCTGTGTCCGCCCACTCGCTCCTCGGCCCCACCCCATGGTTTGGGGACGCTCCTGGCCTTGCTGGGAGTAGCCCGTCGCCGGTGGCTTGTAGCCACCGTAGCCACCGGCAGTCTGTGGCGGTGCATAGCCTGTGGATGGTGGCGCATATCCCGTTGGCGGCGGGCGTCCGTAGCCGGTTTGTGGCGGCGCAAACGCGGTGGGTGGAGGCGCCTGTTGCTGGTTCGAGTACTGTTGTTGGTTGTTGTTGCTCGGGCTTTGTTGGTACGGTGTACGGAGGCCTGGTTTCTGCGGGATAAAGTCCGTTCGCTGCACGGCGTCCCGGTTCTCGGCGTCGGGCTCCGGGGCCGGCGCATTCGTGCCAAACCCACCCGGACCTAAAGAGCGTCCAACGTCAACCGTCGACGACACGCAGCGTGGTTTACCAAAGGTGAGCTGGGACGCGCCGCCGGGCGGGCCGTGCACGCGCGTCGAGCTGCGCTTCACGTTCATTTGCGTCGACGTGAGCGTCGACATCGTGGGTTTCTTGCGAAATGGCCCTATTTTTATCCCGTCCGAGCTACTACTACATCAGAAATAAAGGTTGACGATTACGCCGACAGTAGCGTTCCGAATGAGCCTCTTTGAGCTCGCGGACGCTGTCTTTGACGCCAAGGCCAAACCCTCAAGTGCCCCACCGCGCTATGCCACCGCGTCCGGCGAGCTCCCAACGCTCTTTCTCTTGGACGAAACGCTGCAGCATTTGCATCGGGCGCGACCACTTGCTGGGCGTAGCACACCCGTGACGACACCAACGCCATGGACATACAAGCCGCGCGACGTGCCGACTAATCTCGCTATTGGCCCATTGCCAAGTGCATCTTCCAGTTTGAATGCGAGCCCGAATCCATTACGACGCGTCTTCTCCAATTCCTTGCTCGAGGTATGCCATTACCACGCGAGAGATTGTTGTACAAGTCGTCTTGCACGATGACGGCTTGCGGTCCCATTCCTCATCATGCCTGCATTCTATGCTCAAAGTAGGCGTCGGCGCCATCGCCACGTCCGCCGCCGGTGGCGCAAACGCCGCCATCCGGGGCCAACTCTGAAACAGGTGGTTTACCAAGTGCAACGTGGACTGATTCTGACGATGCTGAATCACTCGATACCCTAGATACCCTTGGAGCTGATGCCGCCGCGCGAAGCGCTTTGAAGGCCGCGCTGGACGAGTGCGATGCCTACGACCGTGCTGGTGCGCATCATGCAAGTGCAGACGTCGCAGCATATGTCTGCGTAGGTCCAGCGTCGGCAGCTGTCGCACCCGCCGCGTTTGCAGCGACCATCGAGGACAAGTACCTGCGCGCGACTCTTGTACGAACAAGCGGCGTGTGGACAGAGGAAGAGAACCTGATATGTAGGCGCCGCTACCGACGACGCCTTTTGTGGCGCTGGCGAGAAAGCGGCTTCAGAGGCGGTTGAGCGAGTACGTTGCGGACGTTGCGATCGTCCGCACGCCGTCCTCGGCGGGGGATCTGGAGGCGTTTGGACGCGACATTCGCGCCGTCTTGACGTCGCTGCAGGACCAGACGAGCAACCAGCGTACCCACGACGAGAGCGACAGCCTCAGCGCGCATGTCCAGTGCACCAAACAGCCAGCGGCGACGGGGCAGGCCGCGCTTCTGGCCAAGCTCGCGACGCTGCCGAAAGCGCAGCTCCAGAAGCTCCCGAAGGCGCAGCAAGAGCTCGTTGCGTTTTCCAAGCGCTATCAACAAGTGCTATCGATGGCACCCGCGACGTCGCACAGCTGCCGCCACACACCCAGCAGTTCGTCGTCCGCGCCCAGGCAATGACGAAATGACCCGTCAACGTCGTCCTCAGAGTTGACGCCAACAATCGAGTTCCACGGGCGCCTTGCACGACGGACGTCAAAGATACTTTCTCGCACCACCTCACAAGTTGAGTTAGCTGTTGACACATCATACTTTGCAGTCAGTTGCGTGTTGCCATTGCGCGACGAAGCCTGGCTCGCATTACTCGCCCCTAATTACATGGGTGCGGACCATGGAGGACCAGACGCGGGATGATGAAGATGCCACGCCTTCGTAATGACCACGTGAGCACAAACGGTCGCGCCACGCTGTCGCGCCACGATAGCCCGCGAAATCACTTGGCGCGCGTCAACACTCTACGGACCGGCCACGGACGGGACAGTAGGGACACGGTCGCGCGAATTCTGGGCCTGTTCCGCACCGTATCCGGACGTTCCGCACCCATGGGGTATCTGTATCCGGTAGCTTTGCCTCATGTTTTTTAAAATCATTTTATTATGCAGCCCTGCGTGCCTCCTCGACGTTTCGCAGCATTTTATTGATTTAAAAAATAGAATCGGGTGCATTTTTTTAGAAATTGAAGCTGCGCGCCGGAGGGAAGAAGCTCCTCATTTCCCAACTCGCCGCCAAGAAGACAAGTACCATGGCCGACACCAAGCCCCTGAGCGTACGCTTCCTTCCTCCTCCTCGACATGGCAGTAGCATGCCATGGACGGGATGGGTCCATGAACATGGAGGCTCATGCATCGTTGCCTCTGTAGACGTGGGAAGCGAACGTCGAAGTCGCCCTCCGCATGACCGAGACCGGCCTCGGCGCTGCGGCCCCCATCACGATCTGCGACGCGCTCGCCAAGACGGTCAAGGAGAACCGCGAGAAGCCGTGCCACCACATCAAGAAGGACGGCGTCTGGTACGAGAAGCGAACCCAATGAGGCGCAGGACGCTCACGACGACGATGTAGGACCATCAAGACGTGGGGCGAAGTCCATGCCGAAGTTGAGTCCTTTGCCAAGAGTTTGATCCACATTGGCCTCGAACCGTTCGAGTGCGTCAGCATCATTGGCTTCAACGCGTCCGAGTGGGTCGTCGCCAACCTCGGCGCGATCATGGCCGGTGGTCTCTCGGCTGGTGTGTACACGACGAGCAACCCCGAGGCGTGCCACTACATTGCCGAGCACTCGGAGTCGCGCGTCGTTGTCTGCGACGGTGTCACGCAGCTCGAGAAGTTTGTCTCGGTCGCAGACAAGCTGCCCAACTTGAAGGCGTTGATTATCTACAACGACGTCGTGCCCGCGGACCTCAAGTGCCCCGTGCCGGTTTACGCGTACGACGATTCCTCAAGATCGGCGCGGACGTTGCCGCCGAGAAGCTCCAGGAGCGCATTGCCAACCAGCGCCCGGGCCACTGCGCGACGCTCATCTACACGTCGGGCACGACCGGCCACCCGAAGGCCGTCATGTTGTCGCACGACAACATCACGTGGACGGTGTTTGCGACCGTGGTGACGTACGGCCGCACGGGTGTCACGTTCTCGAACAGCGAGGCGCTCGTGTCGTTCTTGCCGCTCTCGCACATTGCCGCGCAGCTCTTTGACATTTACCTCCCGATCATGAACGGTGTCCGCATCTGGTTTGCGCAGCCCGATGCCCTCAAGGGCTCGCTCGGCGCGACGCTCAAGGAAGCTCGCCCGACCTTCCTCTTTGCCGTCCCGCGTGTCTGGGAAAAGATGATGGAGAAGATGATCTCGGTCGGCGCGTCGACGACCGGCATCAAGAAGTCGCTCGTCACGTGGTGCAAGGACGTTGGTTTCCGCAAGAACCAGCTCGCCCAGTACGGCCAGTCGGGCGGTCTTCCGTGCGGCTACACGATCGCGCAAAAGCTCGTCTTTGGCAAGGTCCGTGAAGCGCTCGGCCTCGACCAGTGCCGCGTCTTTGCCTCGGGTGCGGCGCCGATCAGCAACGAAACGATCAACTTCTTCATGGGCCTCGACATGCCCATCTACGAGTTCTTTGGCCAAAGCGAAAGCACGGGCCCGACGTCCTTGTGCTTGGCCGAGCAGTGGAAGGTCGGCACGGTCGGTCGCGAGCTCGAGGGCACGCGCATGAAGGTGCTCGACGACACGCAGGAGCTCGTCGCCCAGGGTCGCAACACGATGATGGGCTACCTCAAGCAGGAAGACGTGACGAAGGACACGATTGATACCGAGGGCTGGCTCCACTCGGGCGATTGCGCCAAGATTGACGACGATGGCTTTGGCTCCATTACGGGTCGCATCAAGGAACTCATCATCACGGCCGGTGGTGAAAACATCCCGCCGGTCCTCCTCGAGGACGCTGTGAAGGAAGAACTTGCCGTGCTCTCGAACGTCATGGCTATTGGTGACCGCCGCAAGTTCTTGACAGCGCTCTTCACGCTCAAGGTTCTCGTTGACGGTGAGGGCAACCCCACGGACAAGCTCGAGTCGACGGTGGCGACGACGCTCCAGTCGATTGGCTCGTCGGCGACGACGGTCTCGGAAGCGCGCGAGTGCCCCAAGTTCAACGCGCACCTCATGGCCGGCTTGAAGAAGGCCAACGCGCGCGCCGCGTCGCGTGCCCAGCACATCCAGAAGTTCCACATTCTCGACCACGACTTCAGCGTCAACGGCAACGAACTCACGGCCACACTTAAGCTCAAGCGCCGTGTCGTCGTCGACAGCGGAGGATGCTAGGCAGGTTCCAGGAGCACATCGCGATCAGAGATGCACCCATCATACTATCTCATCAGTCAGCTTGAAGTGGAAGCTGGCAAGTCGACATGTGGCTGACAGTGCGCTTCACGCATTCCGCCGATGACCCCCGTGGCACCGGCGCTGCTTTTGCTACTTCGTCTCTGCTCTTGAAACTTGGACCTCGATGCTGCTTTTCTCGATGCGCACTCCCGTCGTTGCATGCAATGGACTGTATATTACTCCTTAACCCTCGGTGCCGCCGTAGAGCGACTCGATCACGTCGGCGTACTTGTCGACGACGACCTTGCGCTTGAGCTTGAGCGTTGGTGTGAGCTCGCCACCGGGCATGCTGAAGTCGTTTGGCAGCACATGATACTTGGCAATGCTCTGCGCCCGGGACGACGCGCGGGCGTTCGCCTTCTTCATGCCCGCATCGAGGTACGTCTGGACCTTGACGCACGCAATCGCATCGCTTGACGTTGTCGCCGGCGAGCCAATGGACGCGAGCACTTCGAGCGCCTTGGGGTCGAGCTGCGTCGTGGGCGCGCCGTCGCCATCCATGACGACGCGCAGCGTCATCAGCGCGGTTAAAAACTTGCGCTTGTCGCCAATCACCATCACGTTGGAGAGCAGCGGCAGCTCTTCCTTGATCACATCCTCAATGAGGACGGGTGGGATGTTCTCGCCGCCCGCCGTAATGATGAGCTCCTTGATGCGCCCGGTGATGAAGCCGAAGCCGTCTTCGTCTAGCGTCGCACAGTCGCCAGAGTGCAGCCAGCCGTCCGCGTCAATCGCGGCTGCCGTCTCGGCCTCCATGGCGAGGTACCCCATCATCGTGTGCCGGCCGCGAAACACGAGTTCGCGCGTCTCTGGCATCACCATCCACTCGGTGCCGGGCAGCGGCTTGCCGACCGACCCAATCTTCCACGCGCCGGGAAAGCACACCGACTGCGGGCCCGAGCACTCGCTCTGGCCAAAAATGTCGTAGATCGGAATGTCGAGCGAGCTAAAGTAGTTGAGGATCTCGACGCTCATGGGCGCCGCGCCGACCGCGCAAAACCGACAGTCGTCCAGACCCAAGGCCGCGCGGACCTTGGAGAGCACGAGGCTGTTGGCGAGGCCGTACCCGCACGGCGCGCCGCCCGACGCGCCAAACTGCGCGAGCTGGTTCTTGCGCGCGCCCTTCTTCTTCGCCCAGGTCGCAATCGACTTTTTGAGGCCTTTCGTCTGCTTGCCAATGTCCCACATCTTCTCGGCAATCTTCTCCCAAACACGTGGCACGCCGAGGAAGAAGGTCGGTCGGACTTCCTTCAACGTTTGACCGAGCGACCCCTTGAGCGCATCCGGTTGCGCAAAGTAGACCTTGGCACCGGACATGATGGGCAAGTGAATGTCAATCATCTGCGCCGCCACGTGCGAGAGCGGGAGGTAGCTCACGAGCCGCGCATTGTGGTCCAGGCCGACGCCAGCCTTGCCCTGCGCTTCGAGCATCGCCGCTACCGTCCACGTAATGTTGTCGTGCGACAGCATCACGGCCTTGGGGTTGCCGGTCGTGCCCGATGTGTAGATGAGGGTCGAGCACTGTCCCGGGCGCTGGTCCGCCATGCGCGCGTCCAGGCCCTCCGTCGTGACGCCGAGAGCCATAAAGTCGTCAAAGCTATGGCACGGCACGGGCACTGAAACCCGTTGGGCACGCTCGCGTTGTAGACCACGAGCGCCTTGAGCGCCGGGAGCTGATCGGCGATCGACGCCATCTTCTCGAGCTGCGCGACGCCGTCACAGACGACGACGGCCGCGCTCGCGTGGTGGGCAATGTACTGGCAGGCCGGCGGGTTGTTGGTCGTGTAAATGCCCGCGGCAATCCCACCGGCAAGGATGCAGCCCACGTTCGCAATGAGCCACTCGGGCGAGTTGAAGCCAATGATGCTAACCGCCTCGAAGCGGTCCATGCCCAGCGCGAGCAAGCTGCGGCCAAACGCTTGGCACTTGTCATAGTACTCGCGCCAGCTCATTTTGGCCCTAAATCAGCGTCTCGTCACGTGCACGCGATGGCTTTCGTCGTTCGTACCATGCGCCGTTGGCTTTCCAGAGAAGCGCGTCTTCGGCGCCGTGGTCGGCCACCACCTTCTTGAACGAATCGATGATCGTCATGGGCGCTTGTCCTGCAATTGTGCCGGGTGGGCCCATGCGGATCTTGACTTGGCCATCGCGGGTCCACGACTAGTGTCCAGGTTAGGCCACACACTCTACTACGGCAGTGGTGTACCGTGAGAGGGTAGTCGTCGTTGGCAAACTCAATGGAGACGCTGGATGCGAGCTCGGCCATGCTGGAAACGCTGGAAAAAGCACAATGAAGAGGTGGTGGTGCGCCGGCGGAAACAAAACAAATTTCGATATTTCACCGCCCGCCAACGTTCGCAGGGCGCTCTTATTCCGGCAAGCTTCGATTTTGCCGTTGAGTCCTTAACCATCGAACGGGCCGATACCCGAAACCGGTCGTAGCGCCTGCAAGGCTGGCGCAGCGACAATCAACTCTTACCGGGTACACGCGGGCGGCCAAGAATGACACATCAAGTCCAGGCCGACGTTTTTGCCGCACGGACGACCATCAAGAACTCCGTCGGTTCAGACCAAGCCGTGTGGCAGCCACGATCAAGGGCGACCCACACGCGCAATTAGCGATTACAAGTAAGACAAAATAGAGTAGATACTACGTAGTAGAATTCATTTTCGGATAGTCTTCGAGCGTAGCCCACCTCGCCACCCGAGTGACGCAATCAATACACGTTGATTGTCATCCCCCTGAAGGCCATGTCCAGTAATCAACCCATTGGGACGTGTCTAGTCTTGTCAGCGCTCTTGCTTGCATACCTGTGGATGTAACGCTCCTCTGTAGGATCACCAAACCAGCCTCGCTCACGAGCACCCAGCTTGCAAAGCTGCATGGTGCGAGACGGGAAAAGCAGCGTGTGGGGCCGGCGCGCGTATGGATCCATTGAAGACAGTTGCCAAATCTCGCGGTGGCTGCAATGGCCTTGACGCGCCACGTTTGATGTCAGTGTTTGTCACCTCTGCGGCGGCGCACAACGCAAGCGACCTCACCCGCTGCGGTGCAAGACGTGTACAAGCACGAATGCACGAGGTAGATGACACATGACGCAAGCAACGGACGGCGAGACGGCGCGGCGATCAACCAAGTTGGTTCGATGCCCCTTGTCGCTCCTCGACGTTCAAGCACCAACCTGCGACCCGTCTGCAACGTACCAGTAAGAAGGGGCCAAGCCGAGTCCAGCATCGCCAAGCTCTTAAAGAAACCAGAGAAGATTATCCTCGTCTTGGCGACAAGCATCACAATGACGTTGCACGGGCCGCGCCGTATACAGCGCTCGTGTACTACTGGTCTGGCGGATAATGTCATGTGAGATATCAGACGACGTTGGCTGTAGATCTTAGTTTCCATCATCGATGGTAGTGTACGCCGATGGCAAGCAACGAGGGTTTTAGTCGCTCATCATTTCGCAGGAGTCCTTTCTCTTGTGCGTAGATGCACGAGTGATGATGGTATCGTGCGTATTACTCGGTGGTACTCGGCAGGCTTGACGACGACGGCGACGTGTGCAGGTCGTGTCCGTCGTTTGGGCTTCCTCGGCTTTCTTGCTTTTGACCTTTGCGCCTCTGCGTGGCACATGCTTTTCAACTTCAACGTGGCGCCATGTGACAGCAGCCGATGGAGGCTGACGCCACGTCGAATTAAATTACATTTGCGCATTAAATAGTAAAAATTTGAAAACAAAAGACGGGCTGGAAAACTAGATAAATGACTGCATACAGAGCTCGAACGAGTAAAAAATGACCTGAAATATAATGAAACGTGTGCATTAAAACAAACGCCTCCATGTAGCCAATCCCCATCGCAGACGCGGGTATTTTATCCAATCAGAGACGTACATCCCTAATTTGACATCGCCGGCGTTCACTCCACATTTTGCCCTAGACCGTTCGCATCATGAAGGCCTTCTCGCTCGTCGCCCGTCGCTCGATCGCCATGGCGCGCCAGGT
>NW_012156588.1:23218-23726 GCF_000151545.1 Saprolegnia parasitica CBS 223.65
CTCGACCGCTGCCTACGACCTGTACAACCCGACGGAGGAGCACATGGCGCTCCGCGAGATGCTTCGCTCGTTCGTCAAGGACAAGGTCGAGCCCCAGGCCATCGACTACAACCGCGCTGAGAAGTTCAACGTCGACCTCTTCCGCGAGCTCGGTGAGCTTGGCTTGCTCGGCATCACTGTGCCGGAGAAGTACGGCGGCTCGGAGATGGACGCGTTGGCGGCGGTCATTGCCCACGAAGAGCTCAGCTCGTCGGACCCTGCGTTCTGCCTCTCGTTCCTTGCGCACTCGATGCTCTTCACCAACAACTTGGCGCGCAACGGCAGCGACGAGCAGTGCGCCAAGTATCTCCCGGCGGCGTGCTCGGGCGAAGCCATTTGCGGCATGGCCATGAGCGAGCCCGCGGTCGGCACGGATGTCTTGGGCATGAAGACGACGGCCACGAAGGGTACCTGCTACTACTGCTTACACCATAGCGTCTCATTGACACCATCCAATCTAGTTGGCGAT
>NW_012156588.1:24024-32745 GCF_000151545.1 Saprolegnia parasitica CBS 223.65
TTGTAGATTGGCAAGGAAGGCAGCGCCGTCATCTGCATGATGCGCAACCTCGAAATTGAACGTGTGACGCTCGCGGCCATGAGCTTGGGCATTGCGCGCCGGTCGATCGAGGTCATGAACGCGTACGCCAAGGACCGCGTCGCGTTCGGGAAGCCGCTCAACTACTACGGCCAGATCCAGGCCAACATTGCCAAGTCGTACGCCGAGTACATGGCTGGCCGCGCCTACACGTACAACACGGCGCGGTACGACTCGTTTTCTGCATTTTTCAGGCGTGCTCACCACGTGTTTAGCCTCATGAAGCTCGATGCCGTGGGCAACCGCGTCGATACGGACGGCGTCAAGCTCTACTGCGGTGACATGGCCAAGGTAGGCTTGTGCGCAGCATCACCGTTGCCAAACTGAGTTTTGTGTGTGTAGACGGTGGCGGACCGCGCGATCCAGACGCTCGGCGGCTACGGCTACGTCGGCGAGTACAACGTTGAGCGTCTCTGGCGTGACTCGAAGCTGCTCGAAATTGGCGGCGGCACCAACGAGTCGCACCACAAGAACATGAGCCGCGACCTCATGCGCGTCAGTGCTTTGTAAACCGTCCGTCGACGAAGAAAAAACCGCGTTCGTTGTTGCGATCCTAGCGTGTATCTATCTCGTAGAGCAAAGGAGGTGCACGTAGCTGCGAGCTGGGCCGCTTGGCGAGCAACGTGACGCGAATCAGCAATTTGGATCGCGCCGCTGCCAATGTCACTTGTAGCGAGTGTGCTTCGATTGCATCCATCGCTGCTAGTAGACGCCCAATGGGTTCGATAGACGTAAACAGAGCAGACGTTCAAGCGGCGTGCAGACTTGCGCGTCCGCCAGACGTGCGTGAGGTGTCGACTTGTGTGACCACGTCTGCCTCGATGTCGTCCCATCCACGGCACGGCCACATGCACTTTCTCGACTTGCGTCGAGCGATCCGGTCCAAGCTGGCGCCACTCCGATCGCCGCCTGCAAGACGGCGACTGCAAGACGACGTGGCCGTTGTATGGCCGTGGGGTTGATGCACTCTACGGCGCCATGATGCTCAACCATGTGTTCTTGTCGCGTCGACATGCATTGCGCCTGGACCTGGCCTAGCACCCGTCGCACGCTGCGTCGACGTCGATCCAAGAGGCGCCAAAGAGATGGACAAGACGCAAGTCGTTGCTGGTTACCGACCGTACTGTCTCGCTAGTCATCCCTATTTTTTGAGACTTGCAGATCTACCATGGCCATGATCTTATGCGTTGAAGATGCAGGAAGTGCGTACCGACACGCGATGGCTTGAGGCGGTTGCAGGCCACATAGAGAAACAAACGTGTGGGCGTAATCTACAGTGCAGAAGATAGATCAGAGAGATGAGCGAACTTTGAGCGTCACCAAGCTCTCCCTGTCGACGCATGTCCATATCGATCTGCAGCAGAAGCGGGTCGACGAGCTCGGGACTGGGTCAGCCTACAACCACGATGATAGTTCTCCACGCGATGTTCGTACGTGCCACGTGCACCTTGAGCTGACAGACGCACGTGGTCGTCATCGACCATGACCATGGCGACGAATAGCCAAGCGACGGCTATCCTAGCCACGCCGCCGTGAGCCAAGTAGATATACGTATAGCAGTACCTGACACGCGACGACTGGGAGCACGCAACGCGACGACGGCTTGGTGCATGGCTCGTCGTAAACTCGGTCGGGAAGCTGACCTCGCGCGGCTTGGCTTCTCCGCCCCGCGCGGGCTCACGACGGCGCCCACGCCACCGTGGCGAAGCAGCTCGTCATGACCGCGCTGCGAATCTTGCCGTCCGGATGCGACCACGTCCCCCTCGTGGCATCGCCATGGCATCGCATGTTTGTTCATCGTTGGCGCCACCTGTCGTATCCGTACGTTTGGCAGTACTTCCAATAACGTGGCGCGCCAAACGCAACACTTGCAGCTGCCAAACGCTCAGCTCACGTGGACGTGGCGATATGGCAGTCGTGGAGGGCGGGAGGTGCGCTGCTTGCCTTGACCTGGATCACTCTACACCTAGTCACAAACGATGAGATGGCACCTCGGGCCGAGGCGAGCAGCCGAATCGGCCGCAGTAACCTTTCGGCATCTCCCTGCGACCTGGTCCAAGGACGGCCACGACAGTATTGTCCTTGGACTCGGACTACGGCGCTCGACCCGAGAATTTCGTAAATGAGCATCGAGCTGACATGGTTTTACAAGGGAAAGGATGTGGAAATGGTAAAATAATTGTCGATGTTTCTCCATCGCACTGGCTAGACAGCCTCTCCTAGACGGCCTTTTGCTGCTATATACGTACTAGTAGTACAAGCAAAGATATCGATGCAGCCTCGTGACCAGCGGCTCGAGAACGGTACGACTGCCGGGCGGCAATAGATGCGACTTCCTTTTGTCGCTAGCCCGCCTAGCGATACACTGTCGTGTCCTGCTGTACGCCACCGTCGGTGAACTCTGCGTGCTTGTGGCACACCAAGATTCACCCGCGTCTGCGGTGCGCAACGACCACCGTAAGCATGAATGGCCGGCCCGACGGCGCTGGCCGAGAAGGCCAAGCGTCCTCGCGCTGCAACCCTCGTACAAATATGCGACGCACTACCTACGAACCTTTCTGCGTTGAAACCAGTGCGCAAAGCGTCAAAGACGGCGCTACGCATGGGAGTTACAATCGGCGTTGGAATCTGTACCACCTGCTTCGATGCTGAATTGGCCGGTGTTGAGCAGGGTCAGTGTTCTGGGTGTTGAGCATGCGCGCAGCTGGATTTGAACCCACCAACTCGTTGCGAAGCATGTTCCTCCCGCTCGTGGCTCGTTTTCAACCAATGGGACGCATCCATTTGAAATCCTGGTGCTTGATTGGTGGAGATTTATCTGGTACGTTTGATTGGCAAAAAAAAGATTTGCAGCATGTGGTCGGCCATGGTCCAGCACGTGGCAGCGCTCGGGTCGCGGAAGACGCTCAACGTAGTTGCCTTCTCGGGCGGCGTCGACTCGTCGGTCGTCGCTGCGCTTGTTCATGAGGCCTTTCCAACTAACAGCGTCGCCTGCCTCGGCGTCTCGGCGGCGCTGCCCTCCGAGCAGCTGGCACTCGCACGCAAGGTGGCCACGGACATTGGCATTCCGCTATGGGAGACGCCGACGACCGAAGGCGCCGATCCGCTCTACATTGAAACAAAGGCCAGAGGTAGGCTTCACAGTGCGGGCCACTCGATTCACATCGTACTCGTAGCTGCTACTACTGCAAGACCAACTTGTACACGACGCTCAACGACGTGGCGACGCATGTGCACACAACGTTCGTGCTCCGCGTTGGATGAACGTCCTTTAACCGCGAGTTTGTGTCGTAGACACCGTGGCAGTGGCCACCCCCGGCTTTTCAACGGCACGAATGCGGACGACAAGCTCGACCCGACTCGACTCGGTGCGTCCTTGGGGCGACTACTGGATGGATGGCTGATATACGTGGCGCTGTAGGCCTCGTCGCCGCCTCCGAGTTTCAGGTCGTGAGCCCGCTCCAAGACCTTACGAAGAGCGACGTCCGCGCGGTACGTATCATCATAGTCTCTCGTGTCCATGCGCTGATGCCAACGATGACCTGTCTAGCTCGCCAACGAACGAGGTTTGCTGAATTGGAACTTTGCTGCGTCGCCGTGTCTTCGGTCGCGCCTCGCGTTTGGCGTCATCGCCACAGCGGTACATCTCTGCGTTTCGGGACCAATGTCGCCCTCATATAGAGATGCAAAGGACCACCTCCAGCGTGTCGCGGCTGCCGAGGCTTTTGTCCGGTCGTTCTTGCGGCTGGCGCCACAAGAGAACCTGCGCGTGCGGTTTCTGCCGCAGAACCACGCGGCCATCGGTGCACCGTTTGTTGCGCGTTTTTCGAGTCTCACGGCAGGCTCGTAGAGCTGGATGCGGCGCGCCACTCGGCCCTTTCAGCGACCGAGACGGCGATCCTCGCTGCCAAATGCGTCGAATTAGGTACTCTACTCTTGCTGTTGACGCTGTGGTTGCCAAGGAAGATGTAGGTTTTACAGAGACTCATGTGCGTGCGTTCCGGAGCGGCAGCGTCTCGGGCTTTGCCTCCAACGTCCAAGTGGTCCACTCAACAAACAAGGTGGTGCATTCGTCAACGAACCCACTCCCACACATGCAGACGTAGCGCAACGTATGTGCTCTGTATCAACTAATCTAAATTTCACCAAAAAGATTGGATTCATTAACATAGCAGTTTGAGTACTAGTACATGCATGTTGGCGTCAATCGCACGTTCAGACATTCAGGCCGAGGTCACAGCGTTGGCAACGCGAGGATGCTTGGGGTTCTTCTCGGCCAATGTCGCTGTAGGCTTGCGTTTGCTGTCGCGGACGCTGTTGTGCACCGCAAACTCGGGCGAGTCTTGGTACGCCACCAGCTCGTAGAGGTCACCGACCTTGGCGTAGAGGAGCACTCGGAACGTGTACAGGACGCCTTGCGTGTTGCAGGGGTGCGCAAAGTCGTCGGGAAGGAGCCAGAGAACCTCGTCCTTGGAAAATCCATAGAAGAGGACCGAGGTCTTCGTGTCGCCATGGTGCTCGACGTCGCCGACGACCCACTGGCTGCTGAAAATCGCCAGCTCCGCGGGCGAGAACGAGAAGAGGTCTTCGTCCATGGACAAGCCGGAGTGGTGGAAGTAGCCAAAAGCCCGAGCGTCGCTGAGAGCGCCTTCGTGCTGGAAAGTAGCGCAGATCGGGACGGAGCACGCAGCCGCCAAAGAATCGCGAGTCAGAGCGTCGTGCGAGTGTTGGTACGGCGCCGGGCAGTGCTTGTACACGCTGCACTGAGGGAAGCAGTGTACCATCTTCTCCGTGCGGTCGTATGTCGGGCGGAAGCGCGGGGTCATCGCGTTGACGTCGAACATGACACACACGAGAGCTGCCATCGACCGCACTGACGCATGCAGGATATAACGGTACACGTCTACCTCGATGGCTTGAGCGCATGGTATCGAAGGTCGTGCTTGTACCTTCGTGGGGCTCTTCACCTCGGACCGGCATGCCGCAGTGCGAGCAGAGCTCGGTCTCGTCGCCAAGGCAGGTCGTGCCGAGCACGTCCATGCTCGCAGGCGGAGGGGCATGCGCGAGCTCGTCGCCATGGTCGTCGAAGGCGCTGACCAGGTCCATGGGCACGTTGCTGGCGTCCGTCGATGTGCTGCTCATGGTGCGTTTTGGATAATGGCAACCATCCGGATATCCGGATATTGAAGCTTAAAATAGCCTACTCGATGTATCCGGACATCCGGATATCGGGCTAAAAAACGCACCAACGATGCATGCGCCTTTAGGACGCGCAACTCACAACGAGTTGTCAGCCCGTTTTGCCGCTACCGTTACACAAGACGTGATGTAGACTATGAGTCGTGTAGCTAGCGCTTGAAAGTGGTATTGAGATTGCGCGACAACCTCACAACGAGCGACAACCTTACCACCGTATAAGACCGTCGCGCACCTCCACTTCTGGCCGAGTGTCGTCACTTCGATTGCCACAAGGCAAAACCGGTCGTAAAGAGTACACTACAAAAATAATGCCGCCTTGCTCAACTTGCACGCTGAAAGTGCTCGAGGCCCGCCCTGTAAAATATCGAAACCCGTTGGAATGAATGTCGCATTAGACTCATTCCAACACCAATCATACCGGCGTAAACGACCGCCAAGATTCGAGAGTACGTGACAAGCACTCCGATACAACGCCCACATACATCGTGCTGTTCCACGGCAAGTCGCGAACCACCATGGTCTCGATCAGTCGTTTGCTTCAGATACCACGAGTCGGGCTTCAGGAGGCGCGTTGACGCTCGAGGTTCTAAATTTATGGCCAAGCAAGCGACGTTCTCTGAAATGATTCGTGGACTGTTTTTCAACTGCAACGCGCGGTGATTTGGATTTGCAGTTACGCATCTCAGACACATTGCACCAATCATTGGTGTCCAAAACCGATCTTTTGATCCAAAGACTGAGGTGCTCGAGCGGTGCGATGGTTGAAGAGGATCAAACGGAGCTAGTAGTGCTCTACTACTGCGCAATAGGAAGGAGCGCGTGCAAGATGGCTCGCGTTCACGTTGGTTGTACTGTGACGTTTCGCAGCAGAGATGCAGGGAGAAAGAACATCGGATGTGTGGCGAATGCGTCAAGGTTTGTGATGGCGTCAACGATTGCTCCTTGCCCCTTGCCAGGGTCGCATTCTCGAAGGTGCGTGTCGACGACGGTGGGTCACGCTTCCAACTGCGCCCTCGTGAACCTGTACAGTGACACCTGACGCAGTCGAGTCTAGGGCTGCGGAATCAAACAATGGAGCTACAGTTGGGTGTACAGAGCTGCAGGTGGTCTTCGAACGTGGCCTTGGCCTCGAAGCCACTGACCATTGGGCAGTAGTCCCGTGACCTCTGATGGTACTGGGATATAGTTGTACCAGATCAGTTGATGTGGGTAATATCACGAGACGGCGGAGAACCCCTCGGCAAGCACGATGCGCCGGTACCCATCGCTCTCTAGCACTAGAGCAACTGCTAGAGCCATGGAGGGTGCCCACCTCTCTGATCCCTTCAGGCTGCTGGTGCGGCGTCAAGGCAGGCGTGGGGCAAGCGATCCATGATCCCTGCTATGCGTAGCGTGCTCGGTCGCATCGTAGGAGCTCCAGCTAGCGGTTAGTGCAAACGCTGCCTTGACGATGACGTGGCATGCAGAGGTTGCATTCTTTTTTCAACACCCTTCTCTTTTTGTCGGGCCACAAGCTTCGAAAGTTGGACCTGGTCAGCAGGCGCTGCTTTTCACTTTTGGTTTAACCATGGACGACGATGCGTCGCTCTCTCTTTTGCTCGCTGTGGCCGCCTTCGGGCTCATTACGACAGGTCGCGATCCTTGGCACACGTCGTACGATCCCGATCATGAAGCGCAGGCGTGAAGCATGTTGTGACACTTGGCCTTACGTTCGTCGTGTTTGCTGTGACCTGCGCTTTCTATGCGCTTTGGGTTGATCACCACTCGGACGTTGCTCGCTTTGAGATGGCCTTGGTGACTGCCATCGCGATTGGCAACGTTGTGCTCGCCTTTTACTAGCAAGCCCACTTGGCGGTCAAGTCTCTGGTGTCCTTTGCGCGTTTCTCGTCTCGATCTCGAGCGCTTTGACGGATTTGATACCAACACGCCCGCCTCGCCGCCGCCTCAAGTCCTTTCTATAACGTCTACGTTGAATGCTATAGTCTTGTCTTGGTTACCTTCACGGTGTTGGTGTTGCTGCAGCGAGTCTTCTATCGAGTAGATCAAACGCGCTCGACTTGACACTCAGTCGGACTTTCCTCGTCATGTACACTCGGCTGAGGAACGGCGCTGGCAATGCGATCCGCGGACAAGGTGCGCGTGATCTCGAGGCAACGTCAAGCCGCGCACTGTTATAACATGCTAGATTTGAATCCACTTTGTTATAACTCGGTTTTTCATTTTTGGCGAGCGTTGTTGGAGCGCAATGGACCGCGAAGAGCTCGAGCACTACACCGAGGTCCTCCTCTCGATGAAGGAGTACGAGGGCTTTGTCTGGCGCGAGGCCTTCCGCAAGAAGCAGCACCTCAAGCGCCTCAGCGAGAAGCACCTGGGCCTGCTTCCGGACGAGACCAAGAAGGCCAACATTGCGGCCATGATGGTACGGCCAACGACGACGATGACTGGCAGGATGGCTCATGTACACGTCTTGTAGCGCTGTGCCAAGACGAACCAAGTGTTCTGGGACGACATTTGCGAAATGCAGAAGGGCTACGGCCCCGAAGTCGCCCTTCCCAACCATATCAACTTCAAGGAGCCACTCAAGACGCCTTACCGCCACTACTCGAAGCTCAAGAGCACGCTGCACCAATGTGTCCGCGACTGGGCCGAAGAGGTATGCGACTACTACGCTCGACATCTTATGCGTGTCCTGTAGGGCGCCGAGGAGCGCGAGCAGTGCTACAAGCCGATCCTGGACGAGCTCAAGCGCGTGCTGCCCGTCAACGCCAGCAACAAGTCGGGCTGCATGCTTCTGCGAGTACGTGTCTCATGCATGTATGCATAGGTACCAGCAAAAGGTGCTCGTGCCGGGTGCCGGCCTCGGACGACTGGCGCTCGAGATCGTCGCGATGGGCTACGTCACCGAAGGCAACGAGTTTTCGTACCAAATGCTCTTTACGAGCAACTTCATCTTGAACTGGTGCGACTGCCCTGTCTTCCTCGGCGATTGTCTTAGGCGATGGGATAGCGCGACCGAGCCGCATGCGTTCACGCTGCATCCGTGGATCGACAACCCGTGCAACGTCATGCGCTTTGAAGACTTTAGCCGCCCCGTGACGATCCCGGACGTTGCCCCTGCCTCGCTTCTCGATGCTGTGAGCAGCGGTATGCTGTCCTTCCTTGCGCTTGATGGACGCTAACATGCTCGACGGACTAGGCCATGAGCGCACGTTCTCCATGTGCGCGGGCGAGTTCTTGGAAGTGTACGCAGACGACGTCGGTAGGCTCCACCGCATATTCAAGTCGAAAGACTCATGGGCGCTAGACACGTGGGACTGCATCGTGACGTGCTTCTTCATCGACGCGGCGCCCAACGTCATCGAGTACATGGAAGCGATCCAGCGCATGCTCAAGCCGGGCGGCGTCTGGATCAACCTCGGGCCACTTTTGTACCACTGGGCGAAC
>NW_012156589.1:0-2127 GCF_000151545.1 Saprolegnia parasitica CBS 223.65
AGTGGATGAGCCAAGTACATGCTATAGGAAAATGGGTGCACCTTCGGGTGCTGCAGCTCCAGGTCGGCCCACGGTCGCATCCAAGTGGAACTCCGCAACACGGGTCTGGCTCTCGACCGCGGACGCTGCTGGTCGATCAAGTAGCTTGACGATGGACCACATACTAGAAGAAGAAACACATAGTGGTAATCCCGGTAATACACCGCCTGACAAGAAATGGATGGGCCTTGAAAAGGCGCTTTGCTGTACTCGTTTGTTGTTGAACTGAGTGTTCTCGTTATTTTACGGATTAAGGGTCCTATTTCTATCTGTACTCGTTTGTTCATGTCTTGCTACTGTCCATCCGGCGGGCTATTTTTGCTCACAAGGTCCCCAACGGTGAGGTCAGGATGGCGTGGGAAGCACGCTGCAACCAGCAAGGCTACACGTACTATGTCAACACAGAGACAGGTGCGTTTGCTGACAATAGGAGCAACATTGACCGTGTGGCTCACGCTCTAGTGTAGGAGTGATGCAGTGGGCCCCGCCCCCCTCGCCCCCCCTCACGACTGAGGCCATTGAGATTGTGGATGACGGCGCGCCATTCGACAGCGACTCGAGTTGCAGCGAAGCAGAAAACATCGAGGACGACGACGACGGTGATGATGACGATGATGAGGATGATGATCGATGCGAGACGCTTCTCAACTCGCGAGACCTCGACGAGACGCTGGGCTTGCCCCGCCTTGTGCAGACAAGTGTCTACCGCGCGCTGACCTGTGGGAACCGATTGGATCGTCGCGCATGGGCTTATGTTCGCGTGTTAGGGGTTGTGTGGGAAGTCTGGCAAAGCCACCGCGAACTCAGTGCGTACCTCACCCGAGCCACCCAGCGACTGCTTCACGGCTTGTCGCCAGCGTTTCTTCGGCCGTCCCGCGCGATGCTCGTGCATCCACATGCTATTCCGACTTCATTCATTCCAGCATCATCCCCGAAGAGCGCGGTTGTAGCCGATGTGAGCGATGACGTTGCGCCAAGCGACGACATGGCCTAACACAGAGCACGCTGATGGAATCGTTGCTTTGATTCTCGTGTATCGACCGAGCATTCTCTACAACTACTAAGATATTGTGATATTTCGGATGCAAGACAAGAAACAGCAGCAGGAAGAGCCCAAACTTTTTGTTGTGATGGTAAAAAGTGTCGAAAAACCTGCGTTTGTGGCTAGAGCTTGGACTTGAGTTGAAACATGCGGGGGGCGGCCATGCCGGCCGCGATGAACGCGAGGAGCCAGACGAAGGGGCCGACGACGGGCACCTGCACGAAGAACCCGAGCACGTACGAAAAGCCAAATAGCATCGCCGATTGGTCGGCTGCGATCGTGCACGGAATGCCTACGACGCAAGACCCATCTGTCGCATGCAATGTCAGCATGGACATGCGCACCATGCTCGGTGACGAGCTTCGTCTTGCGGGCAAAGACGGGGTAAAAGAGCTCCTTGGTCACCGCCCTAACCACAGTGCGGATCCATATCTTGATGCCATCATCATGCCATATACCGTGCGTCAAACCAAATTTTGGCGAGCTCGATCGCGATCGGACGGGTCCACGGCACCACGTACAAGCCAAATACAAGAGACGACATGACCATTTCCGTGCGTCGGATCCTAGGAGGATCGTGTCCATGGCTCTCGATTCATCTAGGATATGGATCGTATGGATATGATCCATGTACGCACTTGAAGCCGAACGCAGCGATCGCAAAGAGACTGCCAAAGAGAGGCGTCAAGAACGAACCCAATGCGAGGATGAGAAACAGCGCCGACCGGTACGCC
The DNA here is from genome assembly GCF_000151545.1 of Saprolegnia parasitica CBS 223.65. Taxonomy (NCBI): domain Eukaryota; phylum Oomycota; class Saprolegniomycetes; order Saprolegniales; family Saprolegniaceae; genus Saprolegnia; species Saprolegnia parasitica. The sequence goes on from NW_012156589.1 coordinate 1,816, forward strand.
AAGAACGTCGCCGTCGCGCGGAGGTAGTCCCAGTCAAAGAGAGACACGGGGATCTACGCCCATGTTGAGCCACGTACAACATGGACAGTGTACATACCGAGGAAAGGACGGGCACAAGGGATGCGTGCTCCTGCCCGAGCCCGAGAAAGAAGAGGTTGTCGACCAACGTCGGGTGGACATAGCGGCATCCAGCGATGAGTACGAAGGGCACGCCCGTGACCCACTTTTGAAACACGCTTGCGAGCAGCGCCGTGTACGGCCTATCCGACGACTCTGAGATAGATGACAGCCAAGACTACTATGTACGAAGCC
>NW_012156589.1:2928-4717 GCF_000151545.1 Saprolegnia parasitica CBS 223.65
CCGAAGACGTACCGGCGAGGGCGGCGCCGATGAGCGCGGCCTTGAAGCCTTGGTCCATCGCGGCGATGGAAGGGACGGCGACCATGGTTTGTGTACTTGTGCGTGGGCGGCCGAGCGCCGGTCCCAGAATGATGATCTTTTGAAAGACAGCAAATAGTGTGGTCCACCGTGTTGCCACACGACGACGCGCGTATACATCACCAATCCGACGCCCAACGAGCGTCGCGCTTGCATGCGTTGAGCGCTGGCGCTGCATGCCCACCGTGTCGTACCGGCGGTGACGACAGAATATACTATGGAACGCCGACCAGTTGACGGATATAGTGTGTAGACAGGCGCGTCTCCGTGGCGCCGCGCGCGGTGGCGCCGACCAGACAGACGACGCAAACACGCCGTTGGTCTCGAAACACATCTAGTATACGAGTGTGTAGGGTCCTAGTTTTTTCTATTACAAGTGGCGGGGTCTGGTGGGCACAAAGGGTGGGGACAACGAGAATGACAGAGAGCGCGGTTTGGCGGCGTGGGAACGTACGACGCAAGGAGCGTAGTAGGTTGACGTTAGAAGTGCGTCGGCGCGACAAAGACGATGGTGCCGGGCACCTGTAGCACGCCATCGAGCGCCACGAGCGTCGCGTCGTCCGTGTCTGCGACGAAGGCAATGTCGCCAAGTTCAAAGAACTGGTCGCTGGGAAGATGGGATGCGCAGCATCCGGAGGCGTCGTCGAGCGCGGGGCAGTCGCAGCCGACCACGGAGCACGGTTGCATCTCGACACCTTGGTCGCACGTGAAGAAATGACCGAGTTTGCTTTTGCCCGCGCTCACTGCCAGCTGGTGTGCCCGCCAGGTGGTGGTGCCAGGTGGAAACCCACACGAGTGGTGCCACGACAGCCATGATCGCCGCTCGCCGTGGAAAGGTTGAAGTGACCGAGGATGTGCCGATCGTATTATTAATACCATACTATTACTCGGTGGCCTGTTGTCGGTCCATCTCTGAAGCCGACGAAAGCGAACAGCGAGCGATGCCGCTTTCGAGGTCGGACAGTCCAGTCGCCATATCTCGGCGAGTCTGGGACGTTTCGGTACATATGAAGCGCACATCGCAACGTGTCGATGCTGTTTTACACCCTCGTAATAACTGGTCTTCAACGCGAATGCGTGGCTCGTACGCCTCCTGAAAAGAAACCGTAGGTGCACGGGCCCTCTTTGGAAACACCGCCGACACCGCTGAGCCAGTTAACCACCGTGAGTGGATTTATTTCTACATGGGATGGGTTTTTGAATCCATGCAGCCGTGCATTCCCTTGCGTGCCCGTTGTAGCAACTGGACACTTGTACCATGTACTACGACGACACGCTTCGTATTGACGACTTGTGCACGACGTGGGATTTTTTTATATATATATCGACCGCGAGACGTGTCGTGACCTCGAGACCTCGAGGCGGTTTGTTGAAGCAAGGAAATCGAGAAAATGTGTCTTTATTTCCTTGGTTGAACCAAGTACGACGAGCATTCTAGGGCATCGGAAGGTAGCACGATAGCGCCGATCACCAAGCATACGCGTGCGTAGGTGTGAAAGCCCGTTGGATGCTCGTCGTCATATTATTACAATGTGTGCAACCAGTCAGTCACCTATATGCGTCTCCATATACATTACATCACATGATGCACACGCGACGGCGACAGCGATCATCCACTACGACGCTAAGTAGATCACATTGAAAGTGCACCAATGGGGCTCGATGCTGTGGCGCGGTGAATCGGCCACGAGACTAGAGCTTGAGACGAGTA
>NW_012156589.1:4817-15631 GCF_000151545.1 Saprolegnia parasitica CBS 223.65
CATACCACGACTGCTACGCGCTGTCTTCACATGATACGTTAGAGGAGTGCTACGATCGCTCGACTTGGTTTTGGATTCTACGTTCTCTATATTGCACTATTGCGAGCGTCCTTTGGAAGCCATGCATTGTGTCACGTCTCTCAATTGTGCCTGCAACGCCCGTTGTTGTTGTTCGACCACGTCGGTCGACACATATTCGTGCATCCAAGCAGCTCGGACTGGCGCGCACCCAGAGAGCGTGGAGTGACATGGATGAAGTCGCGTCGGACGTGTGCAACGCCCACTGTGCCAACATGGGCCGCAGCCATGTTTACCCGCAGTGGTTGTTCCACATGGAGTTTGGAATATATTGTAGCTCTACTACTTGGATCGATACATGTATACGGCTTGATAAGCTTGCTTGGCACAAACCACGTGTCTGATCAAAGGCAGACGTCGTGGCCACTGCACGGGCAAGAAGACAGCGATAAAGGGTCGCACAAACGACCGGATATGAGCAGGAGCCCTAGACATGGGCGAGTATGATGCGAGTCGAAACAAAATGCGCCGTTATATATGTATCCTTGACTAGTGTAGCAGCAACGTGGCCTTTCAGGTGTCATTGTGACGCCATCGGCTCTTCGTTCGAGTTCAGATGGAAGCTTCTTCGTGTGATCCATATTCCACCTCGGCACTCACTGCATCAGCTTTTGTGCCTCGGCATGTGGGTTGTTGGAGGTTAGGAGGTGCTTCGCGATCCTTAAAAACCACTCCGACCTGCGGACCTTCGTAGCGGTCGTACGCCGAGCCCGCTGACGCCCAGAAACAACCGGTTAGTCAAACCGGCTAGACTAGTTGATTGGTCTCTAGTCAGTTATCGCTTGGTTATCTTTAATTATTTGGTTCTGGTCGTCGCACATCTTGTTTACACACTCCTGCGTTGTTTGTCTTGTTCCCGCAGCCCCATGGGCTTCCTGATCATGACTGTTTGGGCCGATACTATGGTGGTGCTCACAGACAACCCCGGAGGAACGCCACCGAGCTCGAGCGACATGGCGCCAAGAAGCGAAGAGTAGATAGGTCGTCGGGTGCAAAGAGGCCGATATCCGGCGGCGTCGGCTTGTCTTCTTTAGCGCCTCGACGCAGCCGTCGAGGTCTGCTTACACTATTTGCGGAAGGCAGCGCGCTCTGCCTCTTCGTTCAGCCGCTCGTCGCGCCGGACCTTCCCGATGTTCGCGCGCGACCACACCACTTCTTGTGCTGGATCCGGCTCGTTTGGAACTCGATCTGAAATTGATGCTCCTTTCTTGATTCTTTCTAGCCAATCACAAGACTTAGATCACTTTGTCTTAAATAGTGTGAGCACCATTCGGTGCAACGACGAGAAGCAGCCCACAGACACGCCAACGCCACGTAGCAGCCGGGTATACCGCTCCACACAATTCTTGAATGACGTACATGTCGTTTCCGACGCTGCACGTAGCGCAATCACGGGCAAATCCATTTTTCATTTTTTTAGCTTGCCCAAATACTTCACGTGACATCGCGGGGTTCCAAAGCTCCAAGGACCGTAAAACTGGCTGCCACAGTTGGCGATGGGTCTCGACCCGGTGTGTGACCAGCTTGTTGGTCGCCGTCGTTGCTTGGGCACTCACACCAAACTCGAACTGCCGAGCGTCGGTTTTCAGGAAATTCGACATGCAATTTCGGCTGGAAATGCGTCGAAATTGCGGGAACCGAGGACGCCGTCTCTTTTGGTTTATGTTAGAGAGCGTGCTGCATGTGGCCGAGGGAGGCAAAGTGCGCGCGATACCGCTGTGTGATGAGGCCTTGTATCCCGTACAGTATTTCAGTATAGCGAATAGACACACTATATCAAAAAGTTGTTTGCCGCTGTCATTTGCTCTCGCTACAGAGCTCGCGCGGCGACGTCACATAGCATTTTGGACTCCCCAAAATGTGGTCAAGCACTCTGGCAAGTATGGGCGATTTCATTTTCAAACTTCATTCTGGCCGATTCGCCGGCGCGGCGAGCCTGTGTTCACCAAAATATGGTTATTTATGGTTGTAAATGGCGGGCGCCAATACTAATGACCGGCGACGCCATAAAGACGACGCCGAGGCTCCTCAGGCACCACTGGCGCTGCTGCATGGTGCTCGAGGAGACTCCATCAGCATTCTCTACGCCATCATAAAGCGTCGCTCGGTCGCAATGCAGCGTTCCTCGTCAGTCTCCCTCATTTTCGTCAACACCGGGCAAAAGCGTTTCAGCCAATCAGAGCGACAAGACGTTATATTTGTAGCCAATCAGAGCGCCAAGGATTTCGCTTTCGAGCCAATCGCCAGTGTTCTTGAAGCAGTTCTCGAACCGGTGATCCCCGCCAGCCCAACGTGGTACGTGGCAAGCCGTGCGCAGGCCTCAGGCCAAGGCGCTCACGCAACGTCGCTGTAGGTATGGCGCAGCCTATCTATGCGTGATGAGCCACCGAGTCGGCCCTTGGGCGGAGCCCAGGCCAATTTGTCGACGGCCTCTCTCCACGTCGGCCACGGGATCGCCTCCGAGATGCCCTCCTCCAAGCTCCCAAGACCTGCGACGACGCTGCGAGAGATGGCGCGATATGCCTAGCATCATGGCCGCCGCGACGTCATGCGCTTGCGCGTCCAGAACGGTTAGCGCTACGGCCTCATCCGATCCGACGGCGCGTCCACAGCAAGAGCGGCCAGTCAAAGCACATATCGAGCGGCATGGCGGCGACGCCAGCTTGTGTGTCCAAAACCAAAAAAAAAAATGGCGCCAAATAAGATCTCGTCGAACCCAAGCGTGCAAAAGCCTACACTCTTCCTCGTCTGGGCGTCTGGGCTCTCGGCGATGAGCAATGAGGTTGCGCAGATTTTTTTCGAAGCGAAGGATCGACATTCTAAAGCAACGCAGCCAGTTTAGCTGGCACAACGTCGCTGTGTTGGGGTCGAAAACATCATGTGGAGAATCACGCATACAAAATCGTATACAGTCCCTCATGCGATCGCATTGCCGGAAACATAATTCATGCGCCCTACACCGTTTCGGTGGCCTCGCTGCATTGGTATAACGCTTTGGTGAGAGCGCTCAGCGCCTGACTACGGAGAGCGCTCAACGCCTCGTGTCAACAGTGGTGTTTTGTGTGTGCCAGTCGCAGTGGGAGGGCTCATTCGAAAGCCCCGTATCCAAATACGCCTCTCGAGAGCGCTAGAGCTCGGTTGCAATACATCCGAAAACTGCGATCCCGTTGCCGGTGTCATCGAGCGCAGGCACTGCGCACTATCGACCGACGCCACTTAACCCTTAATGCTCGGCACAAAGTACATATATGCAATAGTTGTATTGAACAGAAAACATGCGGGTGAGTTAACAAAGCTGGAGTTTAGCCTGTGGGGGCGTCCAGGGAACGCCATACGTGCACCAAGAGCGCCGTGCTCACGAGCAAAAGGCCCAGGTTCCCAAGCCCAACGACGTAGTCGCCGCCGACGACGCTGCCCGCGGTGCCCCACATGGCGCCCGTGAGTCGACCCGAGTAGTTGGAGAGCTGAATGACGATCGCGGCCTTGTCCGAGAGCGCATCGGGCAGTGTTTTGGTCAAAAGCGAGAGCGTGATCGTGGACCCGAGGTTCATGCCCCAGCAAACGAGGAACCAGCTGAGGCCGAGTGTTACCGACGTCGGGTGCACCAGCGTACATTGGTGCACGATTGTACCGGCGAGCGCAAGCCCAAACGCAGCCGCGAGCACGAGGCGGTCGGGACACCTCTTCGTGTAAAACGAAAGCGGTAAAATCAGTGCAAAGCTCGCAAATCCACCAATCGCAATCAAGACGCCCGCATCAAAGCTCGTCCACGCCCACGCAGCGTCAATGAAAACCGGAATGTTCGATTCCCATGCGCCGAGCTCGAAAAAAATGGTCAGCGACCCGAGCGCCATGGCCAGAACGGTCCACCGGCGGCGACGGTCCAAATGCGATAGTTTGGCCTGTGCAATGTCGTGCAAGTCGCCTTGCGTGCGCGGCGGCGCGTCGACAAAGAGAATGCGAGCGACGAGCCAATAGACGAGCCAGACAAACGCCATGAGCCACCCGGGCGCTGTAAAAGCGTTCCACAGGCCGGTCGCCGGCGCGTACTTTGCCAGGAAAGCGCCCAGCAGGGGCCCACCGACCATACCAAGCGTCTGCGCTGCCACGAGAAGGTTGGCGCACATGGTGCGGCGACGGTAGCCCACAAGTCGCGGGTCGGTACAGTAGCGCTTCACAAAGAGCCAGCCCGTGAAGCCAAGGCCGTTGACGAGCCGGCCGACGAGCAGGAGCCCAAGCGAGTCGAGCGCATGCGCGAGTGCGTACAAGAGGTGACCGAGCACGAGCGTACTTGCAGCGAGGTGTAGCGTCGGCATGTAGTAGTCGCGAAAGCAGAGCACGTGCTGGAGCGGCACGAGCGACAGTGCCGAGGTAAGCGTGATGCTGCCAATCACGAGGCCCGAGTAGAGGTCCGTGGCCCCGAGGCTCCGCGCGTACAATGTGGCCGTGGGCACAATGATGTAGAACGAGACGTTGAAGAGAAAGTTGGCGACCAGAATGAGCCCGAGCGACGGTGTTGGCGGCAGCTTGTTCTCGTCGTCGTCGTTTGGAGCTGTCGAAATGTCGTTGGTACTCGGGCGGGCGGTCGACGCTGGCGTAGCGAGCACGTGCAGTTCGTACGGTGTTGCTCGCATGTTGATGGAAGAATGCCATCGTCGCCACACGAATTGCAGCGTACCGAATACAAGCCCACTTGAGGTAAACGGATCGTTTACCGTCTAGGATGATGCGCATCTGGTGAGCAAGCGATAATAAAAGCAATAGAAAGCAAGCATTAAAAGTACCTGTAACAACACATAGATACAGCCAATGTGATGATAGAGTATCAAGTTGTGGACTGCCACGTCATGTCGGACATATCTGTCGTGGCCAAGTCAAATTGGTTGTGTTGTCAATGGGGTGTACTATAGCCTAGATGATGCTTTCTCAGCAGAAGCACCGCCGCTTTGAAAGACACGGACGACCACCAAGTACTGTACTTGTAGGTATCAACTGGGAGGAACAATGGCCGGACGAGTGGGGCGACAGCATCTGTACCATAGCTTTGTTCAAGACCCCGAGTAACCGAGTCTCCCCTGGCTTCAAGAGCAACACGAGTCGCCGCGTCGGCATCATGTACTGCTTGTCGAGCGCTCATCGAATGCAGCCGCGTTGTTAAACCAAGGATGTCAGCGTACTCGAAAAAAAGGTTCTACGGGAATCGGGCGTGGAACGTGCAAGACGTTGCTAATTAGTCATACTGTCGATGCATACTCTAGCATGATTTTGAGGACTCAATAATGCGGTGGCGTCATGGCCGAGCGCCGCGCGGGTCGTCGCGCGGGCATTGGCGTCAGTGTACGTGTCGGCGTCGGTGTCGGTGTCGGTTCGTCTGATCGGCGGTAGGGCGTCGACGGCCCTTGGTTGTCTCGGATCAACTCGTCCGGTGCTTGGCTACTTTCTTGTCCCTTGGTCGAGTCCATCGTTGGTAAATGCAAAGTGACGTGGTCGTGACCACTGCTTCTGCTTCAACATGCATTCTGCTCGAGACATGACACGCATTCATGATCATCATTCTGCCGTTTAGAAATCGCTCGCTTGGCCTGTTTTACAGCAGCGACTGTAGGGTCGATTGCACCAACGCAAACGCAGGCTGCTGGATACACCACTGCATCTTGGCGCGCGCGTCTTTGGCCTCCGCATGACCAACCACATCCTTGACTAGCGCCTGGAACAGCAGCCGGTCAGTGGATTTAAAAGAGACAAAGTTACCAAAGTACCTTGGAGGGCGACTGGAGCAGACGCAGCCAGACCTGCTGCTGGCGCTGCGAGGCCGCAAGCTCCGACGCACCCAAGCAATAGCGAGCAAGGTGGTGGGTGGCCACAGCATACAGGTCCTTGCCGCGGGTCGCGGTGATTGTCTCCGAGACGACGCTACCCACGTACGCGTCGAGCATCTTGCTGTCGGTCGTCGCTAGCAGCGACAACACCAGTGCGGTTGGCACCTACACAGAACATTCAAAGAACTTTCCTTCTTGGCTGTCGACGCACCGTGACGAGTGCGAGGCCGCCGTTCGTGCTAAGCTCTGACCACAGCCAGAGGCGGAGCTCCAGCGGCAGCGACGGGTGCAAGCAGAGTGTTACGATCGCGCTGAGGCCCACGTCGCCGTACGACGCGCCGCAAAAGACTTGAAGCAGCGATTCGATAAACGACTGAACCAGCGCGGGTTCCTTGCCGAGCTCGCACGGCTTGTAGCACTGCACGACGTAGCTCAGCGCCTCGTGCCATCCATCGGCCGCCACCGCGTCCAAATAGTGCGCCACAAGGGCCTGGAGCGGCGTCGCGACTGCAGGCGACAGCCAAGCATCCGTCTCGAGAAGGTACACGTGGCTGAGATGCACCAGCTTGTGCGCCGTTGGCGTCGAGGCGAGCAGCGCCGGCGAGCTATGCGACATCATGCTGTCAGCGATCCACGTTCACGATGTAAAGGAGTCACCTCGTTTCGAGCTGTAGGAGCAGCGAACACGCTTCGGTGAGAAGCGTTTGCCACGCGGTCGCGCTCATGTCGCTGGACGCGATGCGCGAGAAGAGGCTAAAGAGCCAGTAGGTCGGCCACGGCAGCGTCGACGGCGCATCTTCAGGCTGGACAACGTGGCACGTTTCCTTGGGACTTGGGCTCGGACCGGCCATGGCAGTAAACAGCGCGCACAAGGCCGGGCACGGCTTCTCAAAGAGGATGCGGACAATGCTGCGGACATCGGCTTCGTCGCCAGGCTCGCAGGTCGCGAGCCATTCCAAACAGAGTGGCCAGAGCGCGACCGCCGCATCGCTTGACCCGTGCGTCGTGTAGAAGAGAGCGCATGCGACACCAATGGACCGGTGCGGCGCCAATTGGGTCAGGAAGGCAGGCTGCATTGCACTGGCCAGCGCCGCCAACGACACTAAACGCAACACATCATGCCCGGTTCGTCGCCAGGATGATGCGAGGATACCTGGCGGAAGCTGCTTGGCCGGCGCGGCGGTCAGCTCTGTAAAATACGTCAAGAGGTCCGGCAGCCACTACATTCGCAAGTCAGTCGTGCGCCGTGGGCCATATACTTGTACCTCAAGACCTGTTGACGACGCCAGCACAGTGTCGTAGAGCGTTGAGAGCACAGGCGTTACCCGGACATACGGGTCGACGTCGAGGATCGTCGTGTTGAATTGCACGATAGGCCACGCGGCAGCAAGGAATCGGACGGCGGCAGCGACCATGGGCGACGCGACCAGCGCCGATTGCTGCGCGACGAGATCGGTGGCCTGCTGCACGAAGAACGGCAGCAGCCGGTAGTACTGCGCGGCCTCGACCCCGTTGCGCACGAGAAGTGCGAGCGCGTCGAGGATCGCACATTGCATCTCGATCGGCCACGGCGAGAGCGTGACGGCGTCCGAGGCGAGCCCCGCGGCCGGGTACCCACACAGCAGCGGGTACAAGTACGCGACGCTGTGCAGATCAATACCGTACGAGAGGCAGACGCTCCAGAGCCGGAGCGCGTCCAGCTATACACGCGCTCAAACATAGAGGCCACTACGACATGGAGGCAGTTGGATTACCTGCAGAGGGAGCAGGCCTGGGTGGCGGATGGCGAGCACGACTTTGGTGGCCGTGAGCAACTGGTCCTGGAGGCACATGGCAGCCAGGGCCGCGTCAGCTTGGCACAAGCGCCGAAGGAGGACCATCGTCTTGCGTCGCATCTATCCCCACGGTCATTAGCATCGCCGCATCAAGAAAGGAGGGATCGTACCGGCAGTGTCGCGAGGACATCGTCGATGCCCTCGTGGCTCAAGAGCTCGAGGAGCACGCTGGTCATGCCCTTGACCTCCAAGAGGTGCGTCGCAGCGCTAAAAAGGGAGTCTGCTACAGCTTTGAGCCCAAGGTCCGCGTGTACCGGCGCGAGTGCATCGCGAGAGCAATGCACAAGTCGAGCACTTGGTCGTGGCTCCGAGTTCCCTGCAGTGACGGCAGCGCCAGCAAGTGGCGCAAGCGGAACGGCAAGTGTGTCTTGAGCAGGGCTTGGATGGCGTCGGCGGCCGCGAGCTCCTTGAGCTCCATCGGTATGTCGTCGGGGTCCTTGTCACCGTCGTCGGCATCGTCACTGTCTTTCTTGGCCGTCGGCTGGAGGTACCGTACGACGTGCAGCTTCCCTACCGCGCACGGTCAGGCACCGACGTTATTAGACCGAGAGTCGCACCATGACGGTCGACTGGCGTCATGGCCACGCTGGTTGGCTGGACGGACAGGACGTCAAACCGCACCAGGGCCGCGTGCAGTGCGTTGATGCCAGCCGTAAGCACCGACTGGTTGGCGTCGTCGAGGGCGTGCCGCAGGGCGAGGGCGATCGGACCCACGGCAACCGCTCTGTCTTCGGACGGCTGTTGCAGGACTTTGCCGAGCACGCTGCAGGCAACGACGCGCTGCGACGCGACCGTCGACCGTGCGAGCAAGAGAAGCTCCTCAATCGTGTACCTAGCACACAGAAACATCATATCCTCGGGCCACCGCGTCCAATACAAACAAACCCGGGGCGGTCTGGGTCGTCGCCGTGGTGGTACAAGCCCGAGTGGGACGGCGGCAAGAGCTCATCTGTGGCAGGCAAAACGAGTCCGTTAAAGTCGACGCGCACCGCCGTCGAGGACGAGGATGACGACGACGACGTGGTCGGTGGCAGCGACGTCATCCATTCGTGCTTGGCTCGCTCTTCGTCCGGAAGGCTTTGCACGGCCGACGCGAGCTCGGCGTCGTTCGAGATGCGAGGCAGCGGTCGCTGCACGTGAGGCGTCGCGGCGACGGGCGGTGCAACGACGGGAGCCGCAACAGGTGCAGCGGCAGGAGCTTTGGCCTTGGCGCGGTTGCGGAACATGGCGAGGACTTCGGGCGACAAGGACGCATGCAGCTCATCCTGCGCCGACTTGATCTCGTCGAGCGACATGTTGGCGATCGCGCTGTCGTTGTCGGCTTGGATGTCGGACGGAATCGCGCTGGACGAACGCAATGGCGGCGCCTGCGCTTTCGCCGCTTCTTGGCGCCGACGGCCAAAGACACTCTGCTTCTTCGTCGACGGAAAGCCTTGTGCGGTTCCGACGATCGTCGTCATCGGGCGCGTGACCGGCGCCGACCGCTCGAGCACCGCTCCGCGCATGACCGACGACGCAAGTGTCGGCGGTGCGTTCGCCGCTGCGGGCGCCGGCTTGGGCTTGGTGTGCAGCTTCACGGACGAGACCTTGCCGCCCTGCATGAACTGCTCCTGCTCCTTGAGGAGGAGCGCGAGCTCCGCGTCCACGTCCATCTCGGCCATCCTGATGGTTGGAGCTGCAATGGTTTTTATTCTCTTGGTTTTTGTATGCTCTGCCTGCGAATTCCGAGGAATCGGTCGCTGCTTCGATGGAAGCGGCTGCCTTCGCACAGGATGGCGCTAGTAGTAGCTCTACCTTGGCATCTACCTTGGCATCTAGCCGAGCTCTCGCCCTCGGCAAGATGGCCATCATCGTGTTCCTACCTCGTCAACGGGGCTCAGCAGCAGCGATGATGTTTCATGACGCTGCCGCTTCCCACGGCTCCTCCTGGGTGTCAAAGGCCGCCGCCAAGGTTTCGCTGATCAAGCATGTCATGTAGAGCAATAATAATGGTCTGGTTGTGTCGTTAGGCCGCTACGCTCGGGTCACGAGGACGCGATCGCGGGCCGCGACATACATATGCATCATGATCGACCGAAGCAGATCTACTTGGCCGGCATCTTCTCGAAGCACTGCTCGATCGTGAAGCCCTTGTCCTGGTGCTTGCTCGTCCAGTGCTCGGTGAGCTGGCGCGCCTACATCATGCCTGTGAGCTACCTGTTATCGATCGCATCGATGGCGTACGCTGGCGTTGACCATGAAGGTCGTCATGCAGATCTTGCACTTGATGGCCGTGCGGTCGGCCTCCATCTTGGCCTTCATCTCCGGGCGGTTGGCAGCCTTGGCGTCCTTGGCCTTCTTGGCGTTGTTGCGATCACGCGCCTGCGCACTCTTCTGACCGTTGCCGCCACCCATCTTGCTGCTGCTGCTTCTTGGACGAAATCAAAAACTGAATTTCGCCAGCATGACTGGGCCGTCCGGATACCACACACCACGCGATCGTATCCGGATTTGGACGCTGCATAGACCATGCGCCGAACCAACGATGCAGCAGGGCGTGGCAGAGGCCGCGAGGACGAGGGCAGCTGGTGCACCCCTTGTTCTTTTGTCATGCAGCGACCGCCAGAGTGACCACAGCGATGTTGGGCAGGTGCCAACGATCTTCCCGTCGCTGCAGTACCCTTGGTAGACTGTGATGTCCTGGACCTCGACTCTTCAGTAGAGTACTAACGCTGATGCTTGCACATACAGTACAAAAGCTGTGCAAGACAGGATCTTGTCACGGGATCCTGTGTCGCTTCCGTGGAGGCGACGTGGTATTTGCACCGAAACACGCATCAGGATCGACCCCAAAGTTGCGTGCGTTCAGTCATTTTCTATCCTCGAGGCTGTCGCGTCGCCACGTCATCGTGTCGACACCCACAGTGCTTTCTGTTGTGAAAAGGCCAGGAAACAAATTTTTCCAACCCTGGAAGCTGCCATGCCCGCGCGTCCGTGTATCATCCATCGAAGCGTTCGCACCGGCAGCGACGCTCCTGCCAACAACGCGCTCCCGTCGATCTCTTTGAGGCGCTCGGTATCCTCTACGTTCTCGGGTCGATGG
>NW_012156589.1:15971-18133 GCF_000151545.1 Saprolegnia parasitica CBS 223.65
GCCTGAGGAGCATGCGATGCTGCAGACGCTGCAGTTGGAATCGATGGGCGCAACCTCGTTTGCGGCAACGACGTTTCCGCGTCGCCACTCGACCCCTGCACCATCAGACGTACTACTTCGGTCGCATGTCGGAGGCGATGGCCGAGGTGCTCACGCTACAGTGGCGTGAAGACCGTGTCGTTGTGTTGGATGCCAAGAGCTGACCCCTCGTTTCGTGCGAGCTCGAGAGACATTGATTGGACGCGCGGTTCTGTCAAGCGATTCTGCTACACCGTCCTCTCGGGTACTAGTAGTAGCTATGTCGTAGTTGGACGGCATGCGCTGCGCATACCGTCCAACTGCGATAGACAGGTCGAGGGGCACACCGGTACCGATTTTATGTTAGGCCAGCTCTTGGTCTTCGTCTCGCGCCAGAGAATCGTCAAGTACTCGAGGCCGCAAACGTGGACGGAGCGCAGAGGGTGGATGCACTTGATGTACCTGCCATTCCGTGGGTACATGTCAGGGGGTACATGTGCCTCGAGCAAAGAGATGACGTTGCTGTCGTTTAAAAGGCAAACTTGTGCGAAATGGGAATCGAACCGAAGCTGTTGCGTGATGACGGACTGCGACAACGCTGCCGAACGCACGGACCGACCGGCTGTCGTCAACGTCAGGGCAAGACGCGCGTCGCATGCATTGTAGAGATGCTGTGACGCTCACTGATCTACGCACACAAATCGCGTGCTGGCGCCTGTGCTGGCGCCGTCATCGTTGCAGTCGAAGCAGCGGCTCGCACCACATCTCATGCCGCGGTTGCATCCTCCAACGCAAATAAAGGTGCTTGCGACGCGACTCCTCGTGCACCATGAGTAGTCTATCGTAATGGCTCTTTTCGGTCGTCGACACGTGGCCTTCATGCATCGTTCGTTGTATGGAGCCCACTGGGCGTGCCACGTGTGCGTAGGACATGTCCGGATAAACAAATTAACATCCGGGTGTCGACGACGCCACATACGGGTCGCGTTGGTGTGCACGTACGATGAGCTCGAGGTTCGCAGTTCTCTGCGTCATCTTTGTGATCTCTCATAGAACCTCGCTCGTAGCTCTCGATCGTCAGTGCATCTTTGCATCGGCTTGCACGCATGCCCTTGCTTCTCTCTTTTTCAGAGTTGCTCTTGGCGGCTTCACCCCCATTCGTTGCACGATTCAAGCTGGACATATAGGAATCAAGGACTAGAGTAATATGGTACATACATAATTTAGACGACGTAGCTCGTCTCGGAATCGGAGCTCACGAGGAAGAAGGGCTCGTCGTGACGAGTGCGCGTGTCCTCGGGTGGTGCAATCCCACCGACCGGCGTCGGTGTCGACCGCGCGATCGACGCAACGCTCTGCCGCACACTGGCCGTCTTCTTGTACGGTCGCTGGATGACAATCTTGCCACACACCGAGTACTGGTACCCGAGGTAGAACCGGTCCATGTTGTCGGTGCGGACGAGTGCCATAAAGACAAACCCAGCAATCGAGAGGACCCACATGAGCCGGACTTGGTCGACAAAGTCGCTCTTGAGGCCCGAGAAGACGAGGCGGACGACGACCATGCCGATGGACCAGCTCATGAGGATCAACCCGTACATCGTGCCCATGTTGTAGACGCCGTAGAGATCAGTGAGGAAGCAGCCGATGACCGCAAACCCGCCGCCCGAGCAGACCTTGACGATGAAAATGAGTGTTTTCAGCTGGCCAAAATCGTCGAGTTGGCTGTGCAGAAGCGGCAGCGCAACCGCCGGTACGAGCAGCAGCAATAGCATCACGAGCTTGCGCGCGTACGCAGGGTTGAGGTACAGCACGCGCAAGAGAACGTCCGAGAGGATCGGGCAACAGAAGCGGCCGGCCAGACCGACAACGTCGGCGTGGAGAATGAACGCGTTGGCGTCGGCGAGCGAGACGTCGTACCACGAGGTTAGCAGGCCGTCCACGCTCGGCGTCGCAATCTCGACGTACAGCAGCGCCATCGTGGTGTTGGCGGCAAACGCCAGCACGAGGCAGACAAAGTCGGTCGAAAAAATGCACTGCACCAAGGTGAGGCCGCGCACGTGCTCGTAGTAGGCGCGCTCGGTGCCCGGCGCGGCGGCGTCGGCGCGCGGCTTGGGTCACGGCCGTGTAGTTGACGAGCGTCA
>NW_012156589.1:18922-22666 GCF_000151545.1 Saprolegnia parasitica CBS 223.65
TTGAAGGCGGCGGCGTCCAAGCGATCGTCCGCGTACGCGTACAGCTCGTTCCACGCGATTTGGCCGGCGCCAAAGCCAGCCATGGACGCGCCCATGGCAAAGCCGCGCGCGTCCGGGTACCACTTTTGCACGGTCGAGATCGAGCTCACCATGAGGTAGCCGAAGCCGAGGCCGAGCGAGACGCAGCCGAGGATGAGCGGCGACCACGTGAGCGTCCAAAGCGCCAACTGCACCGAGAGGAGGCCGAGCGCAACAAAGCCCGCGCCGAGGAGCGTGCTCCAGCGCGGGCCGTTGCGCTCCGACGCGGGGCCGACGAACGCGGCCGTGAGCGCGACGCAAACACCGGAGAGGATGCCAAGCGCCGTGTTGCGGTCTTGGTTGTGGCCGCCAAAGACGTTCAAATCAAACGGCTTGGAGACCGTGCTGAGTGCGAAGAGCACGCCGCAGACAAACTGGGCCGTGATCGCGGCGATTAGAATGTAGTACCGGAAGAACGACCGGCACTGGCACGACCTCTCGCCGCCAGGTAAAGGGCACACGAGCAGCCAGCGCTCGGCGTCGATCTCGGCGAGCGACTTGGGCGGGATCACGATGCGCCAGTAGTCACGGAACCAGCCGAACATTTCTTCGTGATTTGGCGGCAAGTCCGAAAATGACCGCCTTTCGATCCTCAAATGGATGCATCGACCAATAATACATCTGCCGATGCGCTGTCGCAGTCCTGGGCTGGCTTTGTCCCAACACGAACATCGATCCACATGCCATCATCAACACCTGCATCAACAAATCGACGCGCGTCTACCAAGCACAAGCACCTCGGCGCATCAGAAGAGTTGAAAGAAAAAGAAGCCGTGCGTCAGGGCTTCGGGCGCCTCGTTGCGTGCGGCGACGAAAGTAGTCGGACGGAATGACGCAAAACCAAGCAGCCCATTCGAACCATGAACGCATCGCACGCGCGGGTGAATCCCACTCTGGAGAACTGCACGAGTCTCAAAAGACGCGTTGTAATTGACGTGTATACGTGCATGTAGCAAGCACTCGCGTGCGTTCAACGAGTCGAAAGCCGAACGATTGCGACTTTGCCGTCGTCGCGGTATCCGTAAAGGACATGTCTCAGAAACCACGTGGCAGGTCGAGAGGCAAGAGCGACCTTGGATCGGTCGCACCTTATACTTATAGACTGTGTCAATGCACAACTCGTCAGGTGGAATCAACAACGAGAGACCGTTGCGATAGACCAATTCGGACCGCAGTGCAATCGGTCTACAAGAATTTGCACGTCATAGCAAGTGCAGTCCACAAGATGAGTCCTATCCATGCGCCATCAACCGCACGTTGTCTGATATGTAGTACCGGTAGGTGCCATTCTTGCGTCATCGCTCACGACGCGTACTGTCGTTTAGGTAATTAATGACCTGGCAGGAGTAGTTGTTGAACTAGTAGTTCTCCCAACAGGCCATCGAAGTCGCGCTGTCGCAGTCGTCTTCCTTCGTCTCAACGCTTCATTGCCACGCGTGGGGTATTGAGCTCCGTCGTCGTCATCGCTAGGCAGACAAATTGTAGTAGAAAGGGCATGGACCACCCGCTTTCGTTTGCTGAGGGTCGTGTCGATCATCTTTTACACCGCGAGAAACATGAAGTCCCTCAACTTATTGTAACCAGCAGTGAGAAGCACTTCGCTGTATCTCTCACGTAAACGTTACGTGAGGTGCATCTTGGTTGTTGAACTGTGGTTGTATGCACGCGAACTAGTGCGCACGCGATGGTCATGCGCGGTGGTGGATACGTACTGCCATGTTATGAGGCGCCTCCTGCCACTCGGTCTACTGCACGTACACTGCTACGCATAGTATGCATGGCCCTGCACTTGCTCTGAATGACGCGTTGCCAAAAGTCTCTCTGTTGCTTCACGTATTTACCTGCTTCGTTACTGCAGACACTGTCGCCTGGGTCGGCGTACTTTGACGTAGGAAGATGTCCCAAGCTGTACGTAGGTCGGCCGAAGCGACTGCTCAACGCGGTATCGTACCTCCTGCACAAAGGCAGAGCTGACGTCATCGCTTCAACAAGTACGTCAGCATCAACCGTAGCCGCTTCACCAGTTGCAGCCGCCGTCATCGTTGCTCTCAGCGTTCATCCAATGGGCGACGTGCTGCTGCCGCAGACTGGACGCTGGCGTTCCTCTCCAACCGTGGTGCAGAATGAAACAGTGTTGTTGGTTAACAAAAACGAGCAGAATGGAGCGACAAGTTATGCAGCATGGCTCGGCGACTAGACACAACCCAATGCATGAGAACGATAGCCCAAATGGCAGGTCCTACCGAGAGGTCCAGCGACGGTTCCCGGGACAAGACGCGCGTCAAAAAGCTAGGCTACATCCCGCACCGTCGTCCATACCATTCATTCATTCTCTCTAAAGAATATGGTCTACCTTGGCTTGCTTGGCGGCTTCGACGAGCGCGCGGACAATGTCTTCGTGGCCTAGCTTGGCTGCGAGCGAGACAAGCGACTCGCCATGCTACAATCACCATGAGCCATCATTCGACGGGAATGCTGAGGACGTACAAAGGCCGTGTCCGTCTTGGCATTGGCACGCAGGAGGATCTTGGTCATGTTCAAGCTGCCGAGCTGGATTGCGCGCAAGAGTGGTGGAGGCGACCCCTACTTGGTTGTTTAGCGTTCGATTCGGTTGCAGAGCGCGCACCTTGTTGACATCTGCCTTGGCAATGATGAGGGCAAGGACAACATCAACATGGTTGTTGGCAACCGCGAGGCAGAGCGGGCTAAAGCCGGCAACGTCGTCGCCGTGCAGGCTCCACGCACCACGCTTGTACGCATCCGGGCGCTACGTTCGTGCTTCTACCCATATTTGCTCCATTTAAAATAGAGTACCTTGCTGCAGTAGTTGATGTCGGCGCCAGCAGCCAGGAGCAGCTTGACCAGCGTCTTGTGCCCAGCGTGGGCTGCAATCAGCAGCGGCGAGAGACCAAACTGGTGCTCGGCCACATTGACGTTGGCGCCAGCGGCGACAAGAAGGCGGGCAATCTCCACGTAGCCAAAGACAGACGCAGCGTACAGAGGCGAGACACCTCGCTACCGTGCCCATGAGCTCTCACAGTCAGCCACACCGCAGTATGTACCTCGCTGCATTGATTGACATCCGCCTTGGCCGCCAAGAGCGCGTCGACAAGCTCCAAGTCGCCGTGGCACGCAGCCATGAGCAGCGCTGTCATTTGGCCCTACACTCGAGATGTGAGCGTGCAAAGCTACGGTCGATGCGTACCTTGTGGGTCGCGTTCGGATCGGCGCCGGCCTCGAGCAGCGCCCGCATGGTCTCCTTGTAGCGCTTCTTGACGGCGAGGTAGAGCGGCGCGACGTCCTATTAGCACGATCTGTCGTTGCAGCTGGCACATGTCGATGGCACGACCGTACCCAGGACGCTTTGTTGACGTCGGCGCCGAGGCCCACGAGCATCTTGACCATCTTGACGTTGCCGTTGTTGACAGCGTGGAAGAGGGCCGAGAAGCCCTAGAGCACGCGCACTTGAGGCGAGGTCCGCACGCAAGGCAGCGTACGTATTGGGTGCCATTCGGGTCTGCGCCGGCCGCCAAGAGGGCCTTGACACGCGCCAGATCGCCGGCGGCCGCGGCCTGCGCCAACTGCCCGCTACCCTAGGCAGGGCATGAGCGTCTGCTGAGCGAGAGAGAAGGCGGTACCGCTCGGTCGTACGCGATCAGCGCCAAG
>NW_012156589.1:23180-24734 GCF_000151545.1 Saprolegnia parasitica CBS 223.65
TCGTCGTTCGCTATACCGCTCGTATGCCACTCCGCGTTCAGTGGCCGGCGCTCGAGCCGGGGATTTGAGGGGGCCCCCAATATATCATGGCCTTTCCAATACTTGGCGTTTGTATGAGGGTGGGGGCCCTCAAAATCAGAATGTGTGTGATTGTGGCAAGTTGATGCACTTCAAGTGCAAGCGCCGCACGCAATGCGTCCGCATCAATGAACGCTTGGGAACCAAATAGGGCTGTGCTTTCGTTTGTTTAGATTGAGACTTAATGCACTGTAGAAGAGTGTCCAGGAGCGCGTCTATCAGCCCCCTGGCGGCTAGAGATGACCAAGCGTCCACTTGCGTGGTCACGACCCAATGCAGTTGAAGAACGATCTAGCTCGTCTCTGTATTAATAAATAGTCTTCAGTCTTTGGACTGCAAAGTGACGGCGACCCTCGTTCATAGCGGTTACGTAAATAAGCTGCCAATCAAGGGACATTGTTGCGGGACGAATGAGCTGGCGCCTTTTTGGCTTGCCCAGCGTCAAGTCAACGAGCTTTCTGCGGGAGGGATTCATTCCGATAGGAATATCGCTCAAAGTGGACCGAGGCCTAATTGCCCAGGAGTCTATTAAAACTGTCAACAGACAGCGGGCTGACGAGGTTGCGAGAAGTGTGCGATTTCTAGCCCGCAGCAGGTCACCAGTACGCTCTAAGTTCGAAGTTCAGCCCGTCCGCATGGATCCACACCTGTCGCTCGCCGCCAATAAGACGTTCCACTGTACTAGTACAATGTAATGGCGTCGTTCAACGATGGCTGCTTCAAGACCTCCATTGTGTGATACATCGCACCTCACGTGATTTGCACGCCTGCTCCAGTCGTTTCTGACCTTGCAATGTATGGCGAATGAGCACCGGCAAGTCCAGTGATGTACCGGTAGTATGTCAACACAAACCTCCCTCCAACCAGCAAAAAAAACGCTCAACTTGCCGAGTACTCGATCTGGTTTCGCAAGGTGTCTTCTTTTTTAAGGCATCATCCGGTGTAGAGCCAATGCTGTAATCTGATTTCTGATCCCAACAAGTCGTCTGGGTTACCTATTCTGCGTTTTTCCAGCCGTTCCGCAAGCGAAACCAAGCGACGAGTGGCCGCGTCCTCAGAGGCGCGGCCGTCGGTCATCCAGGCCGCGGCAGTAGGAGGCCTCGTCAGTAGACGCCTTCGCATGCTGCGAGCCGTGCCATCAGACCAAGCGACGCTGAGCGATGAGAAACTCATCGCCACGCTGCACAAGACGACGTATCCGAGGAAGACAAAGACATGCTCCAGCCAGCCAACAACAAAACAACGGTCAGGGGGACCACAACCTACATCAGATCCAATACAGAACCAATATGAGCACCGAGCACAGAGCAAAGAGCCAGCCGCCGCCGCCGCCACCGCCGCCGCCACCGCCGCCGCCAACGCCATCGGCCATCAACCATCAACCTTCAGCATCAAGATCCATATCATCCGACCCCGAAACCCAAGACATCACGCCTCCACGAACGAAAACACGTCAACAAGCCCAGCGCCAAAACG
>NW_012156589.1:24834-33832 GCF_000151545.1 Saprolegnia parasitica CBS 223.65
CTTCAACTTCATCAACATCAGACCACCCGACCTTCCGCGTCGATCGCCAAGCCAACGACTTCCATCAGCCCGCGAGTTCAAGTGAGCACCCCCTGTGTACCTTCGGGTGCTGCAGCTCCAGGTCGGCCCACGGTCGCATCCAAGTGGAACTCCGCAACACGGGTCTGGCTCTCGACCGCGGACGCTGCTGGTCGATCAAGTAGCTTGACGATGGACCACATAGAAAAAGAAACCCATAGTGGTAATCCCGGTAATACACCGCCTGACAAAGTCGTCTGGGTTACCTAAAGGGGTTCATCCCGTGCAACTTTGCACCTGGTAGTTCATGCTGGTCGTTAGTCATCAGCGACAAACATGCTTGCACCAGATGAAGACACATTGAGAAGGTGGCGACTGTTGGCACACGCGGATCTGCTACTCACGACGGGTGCTTGCACGGAGCTCGCGAAATCGACACGCTTGGGCGCATCGTGCTTTTTAGTCAAGGCGACAACTCTGAAGGAACAGTTTTAAGGTGTTTATTGATGCATGAATGGAAAGACACACGAGGTATTACGGTAGTATCCGACGCTCCGAGTGTGTCCAGTAGGGAATTCAAGATGCTTCCAGCGACGAAGCGAGCGACCATTAAAGTCCAAATAAACCTCGGTGTACGTCGACACGGGAACAGGGCTTGTATTACTACTCTACAAAGATGACTTGTGCGCACTTCCAGGTGTTGACGCGGATTGCAAGAATCGTCAATCCTCGCTTCACTATCAACCTCGAGATTCCACATACATACTTTCGTGTCATGTCAACGCACCCCGATATCAGATCGAGTCGCAGATCCGTAGCTCCTCACTGTATAACGTGGCAACAAAACTGGTGGTCCTTCACGTGTTCTCGTCTCAGTTCGCACCGCCGGGTCATCACGTCGTCGTTACGTCGCACGACAAGTTGTCGCAGCCACGAATTCGCACAGATGAGTACATATATGTCGCGCTCGCCGTTCGGACGTGACGTTTCGCGACACACATGGCACAATTGACAACCGTTTTGAGATTTCCGAAACCGGCCGGCGCGTCCGGATCTACGGCACTTCACGACTAGATGCGATCACACCATACCATTTGACATTTGCCGATCCCCATGGCACGTTGGTTCTGTGACTACTGGCGCATCGTGATCCCGCCCAAGTCGCTCGCCGAGATCGACGCCGAGCGCTGGCTGCTCGTGTGCCCTTTACCTGGCGAGAGGTCGTGCCAGTGCCGGCCGTTCTTCCGGTACTACATTCTAATCGCCGCCGCGCTTGTGCAGTTTGTCTGCGGCGTCCTCTTCTCCATGACCATCATCTCCAAGCCGTTTGACTTGAACGTGTTCGGCGCGTCCACCAACAACCGCAACGCGCAGCTTACGATCGAGAGCAGCGTCGCGATCGCTCTCGCCATGGCCTTTGTGGGCCCGGCCAACGAGCGCCGCGGGCCGCGCTGGAGCATGCTCGTCGGTAGTAGCCTCGCGATTGTGGGTCTGTGCGCGATCCAGATTGCACTCTGGGCACGGATCTGGGCACCGCTGGTCGTCGGCTGCATCGGCTGCGGCCTCGGCTATGGTTTTCTCGTGATTGCCGCCGTCTCGACCGTACAGAAATGGTACCCAGATCTGCGCGGATCGGCCCTCGGCGTGAGCATGCTGGGCTTTGGCGCTGGCCAGATTGCGTGGAACGCGGCGTTCGATTGTGTCCGCGACCACCTCGCCGACGAGATGGTGCTCAACACGACGTTCCTCTTTGTGATTCTGCTCCTCTCGCCGCTCCTCGCGTTTGGAATCGTTGCGATGCGGACGCCGCCGTCGAGCTTCCGCGTGCACGGCCACGACATGCACGGCGTCCCAACCGAGGCTGTGCCGAGTTCGACGACGCTCCAAGACGACTACTACAACATTGGCATGACCCTGGTCAACTACTCTGCGCTGACGCTGCCGCGTCGGGACGGACCGGTCGCGGGCACGGAACGCGCGTACCACGAACAGGTCCGGGGCTTGACACTGCTGCAGTGTATTTTCTCGACCGACTTTCTCTGCCTCGTGGTCGCATCGGCCGCGCTCGCGTGTACGGGGCTGCTCTACGCCGAGATCTCGGACCCGACCGACGCCGACCGGATTCCACGTTGGTTCAACACGACGAGCAACGAGAACGTCCGGCTACACGCCGACATTGCGGGTCTGCTAAGCCGCGTGGTGTGCCCGATGCTCTCGGATGCGATAAGCAAAGCACTCTACTGGAACCCGGCGTTCGCGCGCAAGGTGGTGTTTCTCTTGCTGCTGTTGCTGCCCGCCGTGTCGTTGCCGCTCCTGCTCGACACCCTCGACGACTTTGCTCGGCTCAAAACCATGATTTACATCGCCAAGACCGCCGCGAACGGCGGGTTTGCGGTCATCGGCTGCTTCCTCACTGATCTCTACGGCGTCTACAACATGAGCACGATGTACGGGCTCGTGCTCGCGGGCTGGTCCCTCGGGTCGGTCGTCGTCGCAGTGCGCTTCTCCGGCGACCGCACCGACTACTTTGATCAAGTGCAGCTCATTTGGGTGCTCTGCCTCGTCGGGTTTTGCCTCATGGTCTTTGTCCGCACCGACAGCATGGACCGGTTCTACCACGGCTACCAGCTCTCGATCTGCGGCAAGACGGTGCTTCAAATCCCGTTCAAGCGCCGACCTGAGGCGTCGTCCACGGTGATGGACCCTTGCAGCTTGAGCATGGCGACCTTGGGACGACTCAGCAGCAAGCACCAGCTCGTGTCGGCAACGTCGCTGAGCAAAACGATGAGCTTCAAGCACGATGGCGCGTTCTTTATTGTGCGCTCCGATTCCGAGGCCAGTGTCGGCCACTTGAATGTATGACCCGAGAGAAGGGCATGCGTTTTTGCCTATAAATTAGTAGTATTTACCCACCCAAGAGTGTTCATTGAGATACATGATTGAGATAGATCTGTGTACTGCGATATGGCGTCAAGTTACTGCGACGACGGAAGCGTAGACGACCCTACCTTGCATCACATGATACTTCCGTCGGCCCGGTTTCGCCATGTTTTGGATCGACAAGACGATTGCACGCAACGTCGCGCTTGCCTTGCGAGTGAGTTGCCGGCCGATAGTATATGGCCCGCAGCTCGTGGATCGACGACAGATATATATGGCTAGGCACGGTAGCAAGGCCCTCGACACTTTATGCTACGATACATACAGTAGCCGGGGCTCTACGCTGAGTAAGCTGGCGGCGAGAGCCCCAAGCGCCAGCATGCACGGACGATGGCTGTTGCCTGGGGCTTCATCACGATGTATCCGGAATACCCAATACACTCGACACTGCTTGGCCGAGACACTGCTTGGCCGCTACGACGCTAGATCAACCAAGGTCGATGGACCGCATGTCTAGACACGTGCCGTCTGGTATTGAGTTTCCCAACTGACGCAAACTCTGTGCTTGGCCCGTGATTAATCGGCGCTCAATGTCCATTGCCTCCTGTGCTTTCGGTGGTTTTTCTTCGAGGTGGCCGTCCTGGGCTTGCAAGCGCTCGATCATCCAAGACAACACTTTGGCGGTGACGACATATATGCCACACGCGAGCATGGTGCTAGCATAGCCACCCGTCTGCCACGTCATTTTCAATGCGGTCATCTCCGTGATCTCTCTGTGAATACATGCAGTGCGGGTCGATGGGTGATGCATGCTCGGCCGATTAGACCTGCGGCTGCCGTGGCTCATCCCAACGCAGGTATACAAAGCCATGTGCATCGATCCAATATATGCTCTCGTTACCACGATACCTCGGTCCAACTTAGACGTTGATGACACGTGCGAGCTTCTGGATGCGGTTGAGGAGCGCGTCGCCCTGCTTGATCGTCTCCTGGTACTGCGCGTTTTTGGCGTCCGGGCGGTTGGTCTCGATGACGCCCGAGACCTAAGCGAATTATTGTCAACGTCGTGGGGCACAGCTCCTAATGTGTCTACCTTGTCGATCTTGGCGTTCAAGCGGCCAGCGGCAATGAAGCGCGAGAGCTCGGCGTCCAAGAACGGGATGCCAACGCCAAACGATTGGGCCATCGACTGCATCGTGACGCTAGCAGCATAGGGTGAGAGGGTGCGAGGGAGACGCCGTTGCACCTTCGGTACGCTTGGAGAAACTGCGTGTACGCGAGGATGCGCAGCTCGCGGTAGATGAAGCGTGAGTGCGCCGCGAGGTACTTGTCGCGGTGCACGTACGGGTGGAGTTGCACTACGCAGCAGAGACGATATGCTTCGAGGTGGCGGTGAAGGATCGCACCCATGGCCGTAAAGAACTGCTTGTAGTTGCAGTTGTAGAGACCGTTGAGAAAGTCCGAGAGGTGCGGGATGTCGAGGATCACGGCCAAGACCTCGGACGAGTCGACAATCTACAATGTTGCATGAGACGACGACGACAAGGGTCTCCTGCATGAACGTACCTTCTTCTTGAGGTCGACGCGGTCCATGCTCAAGACGCACGTGATGACGGCGTAGAAGATCATGGTCGGGTACGACATGAGCTCCGTGCTCGTAAACGTAGCGACCGATTCCTACATGCGTGCAATCGTCGCATGTGACAAAGCTCATGGCATCTCGTACGTGGAAGAGCTTGGACGCCTTCTTGAAGTCGCGGGCCATGAGGAGGTAGCAGCCTTCGTAGACCTTGAGGCGGTTGCGGCGGTCCCAGTCGCCGCCTTCGTCGATGAGCGCGGTCGCCTTCTTGATGTGCGCTTCGACCAGCTCGAGGTCCGAAAAGAAGAGGCCAATGCGAATGATGTGGAGCTCGATGATGATCTTTTGGTTGATGGACGTCGGCTTGGTGAGCGCCGTCTTGAAGGCTTCCAGCACGTTGGCCTTGTCGCCGATCTTGGAAAACACGCGCGCGCGCGCGAGGTGCGTCTCGAGGACCTCAATGTCGCCGAGGTTGGCGATCGCATCTTCCAATTGCACGTCGAGCGCCTTGAGCTCGTCCTCGTTAGCCTTCCTAGAAGCGGCGCATGATGAGCCATGTCCAGGAGGCTCGAGCAATGTACTTCATGGTCGCGAGAAGCGCCGCATCGACGGGCCACTGGAACTCGGCGCAGAGCTGCTCATAGTACGGGCTCATGTCTATGGCCGAGGTGAGTTTCTGCGCGCAGGCCATGGGAAACGTACTGTCAGCTTGGATGTGCTCGAGAAGCTTGGCCTTGGCCGCCGAGACCTCGTCCGCCGAGACCGCCGCATGCGCCGAGGCCGACGCCTGCAGAAGGTAGTGCAGATGGGCAATCTCCATCTTGGGCAGCGTGCTGATGTCCTGCTCGAGGTCCTCCGAGACCTGCGCAGCGGTCTTGGTCGTCTTGTCGTCGGCGCCCATCGTGTCGAATATCCAAATATGGGGTCCGGAAAAAGTCTCTTGGAATGCATACCTCTATCCATTGCATTTGCATATCTATCGATAGATAGAAAATAACCTCGGAGACTCGATGGTGGCTAGCTGCCACGCCCCCTAAGCCGCCGTGCTATATATGTATTACCATGCTTCAAGACGCCGTCCACATCAACGGCCGTGGTAAGCACCGCCTGCTCCCAGCTACTACCGTGCTCGAGGCGCCGACATGGACAACGACCTGCCAGCCATGAGCAACGAAATGTGCATGAGGCATGTGCTCAAGGCGGTGACCAAAACCCGCCCGATCGTCTTTCGACCGCGGGACATGATCGCGGCTGAAAGCCAAGCGCGAGTGCATGAAGGTGCTCAAGAAGCTTGGGGCTGCGGGCGCGAAGAAGGCCATCGCGTCGTCGTCGACGGCGATTGCCCCGAGGATTGCGCGCTTCTTGGCACCGACCACTTCGCGGCCTTCCTCGAGCCGTGTCATGGCAACCCGCTCGGTCTCGTCAACGTGCTCGTAGAGTCGCAACACGATCAAGATGATCACCAGGTCAGCGCGCATGTGCTCGTCCAAGAGCCAGAGCCACGAGGCGATCACGAGCTCCGCGCTCCTGCACACATAGATGGGCTGCCGCACGGAGTCTATCGGGCGCGCCGTCCAAGTGAGCGCCGGCTCTCAAGCACGTCGTCAGCCAGTGCCGGACCACTGAGGCGACGGTGCATCCAAACGCTCGGTAGCACGATTCTCTTGCACGAGATGGGCGACCGGCTTCAACCGTGACCAGACTTTCAGGTCCAACCGATTTCATTTCTGGGCCAAGTGCAGCGATTGGACGGACGATCGACTCCATCTGTGCTGTGCTCCTCAACGTTGAAAAGGTTTTCCGTCGCGTCGGCACCGTCAGGTCGCAGGTTTCCACCGGCGTTTCTTCGCGCCATCCAGTGGTGCTGACGTGCATCCGGCACCGTACCACCAAGGACTAGCGCGCTGCCTGCCTTGTTCGACCTGGCACCTTGGACCATACTCTTGCGCGTCGTGGTTTGTATCGTCTGCGTGCACACGAGCCCATGTCGCGAGCGCGCAACAGCTTGGGACGTCCAATCCCTCGTACTTTAAGGCGGCGTCCTTTCCGTTCGGCTCATATACGCGTATGCTGATTTGGCTGCGTTGGCTCAGTCAAGGTCCTCCGTATTGCATGTACGAGAGTGAGCGCTCCATCCAATGCTAGTGTCGCCCTCGACACGTCGTGTAGTAGCAAGCTTCGCAGAGCTTCGTGTTGAGTAAGCGCTGGTTGTCGTCGCAGGTAGCTTGCCGGGAGGTTCGACTTGCGATCAAACGACACCCAATAGTCCCGGTAAAGTGCGGAAGCGTACTTGGCGCGACACAAAGGCAGCCGGCTGCCAGTGTGGCAATCTTCTGTCGATGATGGGCGTCTTGGACTGGATCGGCCTTGGCGTGCGCTACCTTCCTCCGCCCTGCGCGACTATACTATATCGTATCATAGGCAGAGAGCGACCTCGCGCGCGCGTCCTTTGCCGGCGACAAGAGCTACGTCAAGCGGCTCCTCGACCAAGGCGTGAGCCCCGACAGCGTCCGCCAGGTCTGCTGCTGCATCGCCGCGGGCCGCCGCTGACGTGCACTAGGGCTGCAACGCACTCTACTTGGCAATTACAACCGAGAACACCGCCATGGTGACGCTGCTGCTTGACGCTGGTGCCGACGCCAACGCCCGCACCTGGGTACGATCCCCGCATCTCGTCGTCGGGTCGGTAGCGCTTGCGTTATTAGTTTGGCCGACCACCGCTCGTCGCCGCCGTTCGCAACTGCCATGCTGCGATCGTAGAGCTTCTTCTCGTCGCTGGCGCAGCCCCCGATGCTTGCGACAAGGTAGTACTGTGCAGTGCGTCCAATACATCGTCCTAGCCCTGTTTCTAGTCGCGGATGCCACCGCTAGTTCTGGCAACCGCCGCGGGGGATGCTGCCATCGTCGAGCTCCTTCTGTGCGCTGGCGCCAACGTCGCCCATACGTCGCCGGTACAAATACGATGCATCGAGTGACTCCAACTGCGTCATTCCAGAAAGGACAGTCGGCGCTGTACGTGGCTGCCGAGCGAGGATACGACGATGTCGTTGCGCTTCTCCTGCCTCGCGTTCAAGCGACGACGCAGTCGTTGGTATCTCGAACGAGCCTCGATGCCTTGGTCGCTGACGCTGCATGTGGCTAGGCGGACGCCATGGTCATTGCGGCAACCAACGGACGCACCGCCGTCATCGAGTGCTTCCTGGCGACGCATGCGCTTTCGACGCAGGTACTCTATTGCACTATCGCAATTGTCTTTGTACATGTTGGTGCAGGACGATGCGGAAGCCTTGTTGGCAGCCGCCGCCGCCGGCCATGAAACGATCGTGCGCCGCTTGCTCTCGTTTGGCGTCCCTATCGACTCGACCGACGCGGTAGTCTAATTGGTTTGGAGGTTAGTCGATGTCGCAATCTCGACGATGACTAGAAAGGGAAGACCGCGCTGCTCTTGGCCGCCGAGTATGGGCGCCTCTCAGTTCTGACCGTCTTATTGGACGCCGGCGCCAGCGTCAACCAGCTCGACACGGTACACCACCAGCGACAGCGCACATTCCATCCACTTTCACCATTAGGTTTGCATGCAATTTTGGAGCTATATGGCGACGTGCAACTAGTTTGGCGAGTCGTCGCTCTATGTCGCTGCCCGGGGGGGTCATGTCCCAGTCGTCACACGCCTGCTATCGACCAAGCCGGACCTCAACAAGCACAACAAGGTACGACCTTCTCTCTTGTCATCAGCACCGAAAACAACCATGTCCCGCTAGGTAGGAACTTGAACAGAGCGACTCGCGACGTCTTTGGTAGAACGGCGTGTCGGCGCTCGTGGTGGCCATCGCCAAGGGCCACGGCGAGATTGTGCGGCAGCTGCTTCTCGCCGGCGCCTCTCTCGCGCCTTCGCGCCTCGTACGTTGCTTCTTGATGCCTCTGCTGGACAGGCCCATGTAGTTTGATCCGTTCACGGTTGCGCGCAACCACGGGCACGACGACATTCTCCAAATGCTTTCGGAAGCGACGGCCATGGTCCTCCTCCTTGTCTCTTGCATCACAGAGGTTTATATCGCACTTGTAGGCCAACGAGCTGCCGCGGCTCCAGATCCTCGGCCGCGGCCACCAAGGCTTTGTCTACCGCAGCACCTTTCGCGGCGACCCCGTTGCGGTCAAGTCGGTATTTGTGCATCACGGCGAGTCGACGTCGTCCTTGGCCACGGCTGTCGCCGCCTTGACCAAGTAGGCAACGCTCTACAGACTCGGACATAGGGTGACGATGGGCCGTAGACTCGACTGCGTCCACCTCGTGCGGCTGCGCCACCTCCAGCTGCCGCCATTGGAGCCGCCGCTGCTCGTAATGGAGTACGTCGACGGCGGCCATCTGCGCCACTACCTCGATACGCACAAGGGCGCAACTTTTGCGAGCTTGCTGCCGATTGCAACGTCGATGGCCCACGGACTGCGCTACCTCCACGAACGGGACATCGTGCGACGCGCCTTGAAGAGCACCAACGTCTTGCTGCCGCCACGACCCCG
>NW_012156590.1:0-28167 GCF_000151545.1 Saprolegnia parasitica CBS 223.65
CGTGTGAGCCCGAGAGCAGGTGCTCTTTGGAGAGAGCCACCGCGCAAACGACGTCCTTGTGCCCTTTGAGCACGTGGTGGCAGTTGAACGAGCCGCGCGACCAAATGCGAAGCGTCATGTCGATCGAGCACGAGACAATGTACCGATCGTCCGAGGCGAGGAGCGCACAGACACCACCCGCATGCCCGTAGAGCGTCTGCGAGACGCATTTTCCGAGATCCGGCGTCTCGGCCGCGGATACCAATCGCGTTGAAGAGGACGAGGACGAGGACGATGCGAGGACCGTGGGATCGGACGACGCCGTGGGCTGGTTGGCGATGGGCACCACTGGCGTGAGCGACGACGATGCTGCCGCTGTCGGGACGCGGGTCCTCTTGGTGCGCGGCCGGACGCCGACGGGGCGATTCCAGCGCAGCGGGTTGACGCCAAACCACATCGCACCGCCTGTCTCGTTGTCGGTTTCGAGCTTGAAACTGTACTTGCGGCATGATCGAGTGTGGCGCTCTTTGTTGCGATATGTCTCTCACCGACGCACCACGACGCGCTTGGTAGCTCGCTTGATAGGTTGGTAGACGCGTGAAGCCCATCGATCGATGGATTGATCCTGATCGATTGGCGGCGATCGAGATAGCCTGGTTCACTCTACCACTACGGCATTGATCAAGCTCGTGGGCAGAGACATAAAGAGTCTTTGACCGTTTGCGCGTGGGCACCTTCTACGTACTATCGAGCAGAAGCAGCGCCACATCGTTTGTGGTGTTGCACCTGCGCTGGCGTGCGAAGACACTGCCAGTGTGTTCTGCCAGGAACAAGCCAACTTCAAGTGGAGCGTCGGCGGTTCGGTCGTTGACGGGCGGTTGACGCGGTCGCTCCTCGCAAGTACACGATTCACACTCCTTTCTTAGCTGCGTAGGTTTCTCACTCGCGCTCTTTGTGGCGCGGCGAAAGCATCGGCTCCTTCCTCTCGCTATCCTGGTCGGCGCAGGATATGCCAACAGCCAATCAGAGCTCGCAGGCATACATGCTTGCCGTGGATTGGCTCGTTCGTCTACTCTTTGACTTGGCCAGAACAAAGAGCTTTTCATTTCATACGAATTTTCATTTCATACGAATTTTCTTATGTCCTGCCTTGGGCTCACGGGTCGGTGCCAACGTCGCGACGCCGCCCGCTCACGACGGACCAAGTCGTCTGCACATGCCAAAGGTACACTGGAAGGATGACTGAACCGGCGCGCATCACTGGAGCATTCTATTTACATTTCTTTTTATAGTATACGAATGACCTATTAGTGTTCGGACTTGAACACGGAGATAGTGTCATTATTGGACTGAGCGGCGACCATGCATATATTTGCCACCGTCCCTCTTGCATCCGGATGTCCGGATGCGGTGCCAGATCAAAGCCGTTGGATCCGCGATGGCGACTGTGCATGCCAAGTTTGCGCTGCCGACCGAGCACTGCTTTGCGCGTCTGCATCTGTACTACGCATAAGCTCCTCGATGGCCTCTGATGGGCGCGGCGATAGGTCGCTGATCGTGCCATCGACCAGCGCCGACAGCTTTGAGTTGCAGCCGATGCAAACCAAGCTCGCGCTCTCGTCTGTGCTCAAGCAGGTCTTTGGCACCGTCGCCGTCGCAACACACCCGTTCGACTTGCTCTCGCACGAGCGCAGCCATCGGACGCTGCACCGGTACACGTGCATCGTGCGCGTCGAGGCGAGGTACATTCGTCGGGATGCGGCTGCCACCATACTCCTGCTACGTAGGTCCATGTCGACGCTCTGGGGCGCGTGGGCCATGGTAACGAGCATCGACAAGATGCCGTGCAAGGTCGAAGTGCAGCAAGTCGGCGCGACGCTCATGGACCTCGCGTCGCCGCGCTACCTCGACCTGTAAGCGATTCACATTTATCCTGCATTTGCCGCCTTGTCGCTGTGTGACCACATGCCATTTCTTGTCATGTTGTGGGCTCCGTCCAAGCCCTTGCGGCGCGTCGAGGTCTGTCTGGACGTCCTCGCCTCTTCCCGCGGCGCACCGAGGTGTGAGTGCACGCCGACAACGCCAGGTGGGCGCCGGTGGCATTCGATAAATTCCTGTGAGCCGCAGGATACTGCACGCACATCAACCTCCTTGCTCTTGCCACTTGGCCACTGTGTCGAGCGAGGCAGTGTTGCTCGCCAAGTGTAGCTGCGAGCCAATCTACCGAATACGCGTGGAAGCTCTAAACGACAGTGTGCCTGGCAAGCGTAGGCACCCGACTCGAGAGTAGTGGCGTCAACGGCGCAACCCAAAGAAGAACCCCTCCTCGCGGGCCATATCGCCGGCAGCAGCGGGGCGCTTGGCCTATTTCCAATCGCTCGCGCGAGCATCCGCTGCCTCGTTGAGGTCACGGGCCGTCCGAAACAGACGAGTCGCCAGCGTCAAGCAACCCGTTGAGAGCGACCTGCATAACCCAACCTACCTACTACTGTACCCGTATTCCAGAAGTATCTGGGCGCTTGACGGCTACACCCCAACCAGCTACCCCGACCAGCCTACCACAACCCATCGTAGGGGTCCGAGTCGAAAAATAGAGCGCCTCGGTCGTTTGGTGTCGCAGCGGTGCGTTGTCCGTGGTTGTGTTGTCTCCATCCAACCCCATCGAACAACAACAACGACAGTCGCACAGATGATGGACACTCGACCCTGGCAGGGTCGTAGGTCCACATGTTGATACTCGGTACCGTGGTAGCACTCGTCGTCGCAAAACAAACTAACGACAATTCAAGCCGTCATCGCGGCCGCTACGAGTCGCAAGGCAGTCGACTAAAGCGTCGACTTGCAGTCGTTTTGCATGTGCCAAGTGGGTTCGATCCCTGCGATTCAAGAGGGTTACACATGCCTCCGACTCCGCCGCGTAAATGACGCTCATCCGCAGCAATGGTTGCTATCGGAAGCGACTAGAGAAGCCGACGCTTGCTTCGTCCAGGTACTACACGGTACTGCTTGGACGTCGTCGATGGCACTTGGGACCGTCTTTTTCGGCGCCTTGCGGCAATATTTCGTGCAAATCGCGGGAATTTGCGCAAGTAACAGCACTGTGCACACGATTGTGGGCCGACAATAAAATACAGCGTTTTGGCCGATAAACTTCATGTTTGTATACAACGACCACGGGACGTGGAAAAATTGGAAAAAAGGCCAACTGGATAGATTTTCCAGCCAGAACGCGATCGCACGCCATATTGGCAAGCCCGAGCATGGTCGCCGCCCACGCCGCCGCCGAGGGCACCGCAGGCGAAGCAACCAAACAAGAGACGCCGACGCCGACAACGGTAGCGCCGTCGAGTACGGCAACGACTGCGCCGAACACGAATAGAACCTGCTCTGGCCCCCCGTGCCTTTGGACGTCCAACCTCATTGCCTGCCCCGGTGGTCCCGCGCCAAAAGACGTGCTCATCTTCTGCCCGCAGCTGGAGTCGGTGCCGGACAACTGCTGCAAGGTCGACTCCATGAGGCCGCTCAACGGCAACGGGTCGTCGCACAACCAAACCATCAGATTTACGTGCAAGGGCGAACTCTGGATGCCGGACAGCCCGTCGATCGCATGTCTGCCAACGACCGCGACCGCGACGGAGACGACAGCGCCGACGGCCGCAGCGACGAAGGGGCCGGCGACACCGACGTCAGAGTCGTCGTCCAACACCGGTGCGATCGTCGGGTCGATCGTTGGCGTTGTCGCGCTGGTCGCGGTCGTCTTCTTTGTCATGTACCAGCGCAAGAAGAAGCGCGCGGTGCGGTCGCCCGACTTTCCCGACCACCAGGACTCGTACCTCGGCATCGACTCGGTGGACGGCGCGCCCAAGGCCATCAAAGCGTCGTCGCCGCCGCCGGCCACGTCGGCGACCACGTCGACGTCGACGGTGGTCGCGGAGCCCAAGCCGAGACACACGGAGTCGCTCCTCACGCAGCTCTCGCAGCGCGACGACCTCAAGCCGCTCTGGATGGACATTGAGACGCTCAAGACATCGGCGATCAAGGGCGGGCACAACCTCTTTAGCTGCAACGTGCGCGGGCAAAAGGTCGCGCTCAAGGGCATGGACTACCCGACCGCGTCCGTCGAGTCGCGCGCCGATTTCATTCGGTCGATCCACGACGTCTGCAAGGTGCAGTCGCTGTCCATTACGTCCATCTCGGGCGTCTGCCTCATGAACTTCCAGACGCGGCTCTGCGCCGTGTCCGAGTTTATGGAGAAGGGCGCGCTGAGCGCTGCGCTCCTCGACGCGACCCTCGTCCTCTCCAACGACCAGAAGCGCGCGATGGCGCTCTCGCTGGCCACGGGCTTGGCGTACCTCCACGAGTCGCACCAGATTGTGTTTGGCCACCTCACGAGCGAGAAGGCGCTCGTCAACGCGCACCTCGAGTGCAAGCTCAACGTCTTCGAGCTCATGAAGCGCGAGTACCTCGACACGCGGCCGTGCAATACGACGTTCGGCGCGTTCGAAGTTCCGTACCAAGCGCCCGAGCTCCGCGCCTTGTCGCCGCCCACGACGACGATGGCCACCGACGTGTATGCGCTCGGTGTGCTCGTCGCAGAGATCTTCACGCGCGACCGGCCGTGCAAGGCGCTGTACGCAGAGAAGGGTCTCGTCGCTGGCGACCTGTACCTCTACGCCCACGTCGAGACGCCGGCCTTTGACCTCGCGGCGCTCCCGTCCAGCGTTGCCGAGATTGTGCGCCAGTGCTGGCACACCAACCCCGCAAAACGCCCCCGCAGCAGCGCGGTCGTTGCAGCGCTCAAGTAGGATCTTGCTTTGAGTCCATCAATAACGAATGTGTTTATACGAGACAGGTTGTCTGCATGTCGAGCACAATAATCGTCCACTAATTAAGGCGTACGAGGACGGGGTAGGGTAACGTCTAGGGGTCGGTCACGTGCTGCGACGCAGATCCAAGAACTGATTGGGGCGTAGCCTCGAAGCGACGTCGTGATGTCTCTGGAGTCCACTGCGTTTGTGGTTTGTCGATGGGCAATGGGATGTACTGGATGCGAAAGTGCCTAGGAGCCATTTCACATGTCTAGTTAGTAGATATAGACCGACTAGAAGCCAGCCACCGTCACGAGCAGGTAGTACCATCGAATGCGTAGTAGTTCGTGTGACCGTCGTATCCGAACCCCGGACAACGGAAGGCCGTGCTCCAAAACACGGGCTCGTGTTCCGAGAGGCAAAAAAATTGGTAAGAGGGCGAACTGAGTGCCTTGGCCACAGGGTTCTCCTGTAAAGTCCCCTCCAATGGCTTCTCGGTCGGACGATCTTCCTGATAGATTGATACAATTACATTGTCGTGTCCTGGGCTAGTGGTTCGAGAGCTGTGTAAATAGGACTATTCAGTGCTACGGTATGCGGCGTCAACTGCCGCAGCTCGATGTCCGACTCCAAGAATGACCATGGAGCGACGAATAGCGGCAAGCGATTCCTTGCGCCGGACGACGAGATTGATGGACGTCAGCGACCAGTTCCCCACGCCAAGTGCGGCGAGGCCCTTGGCTCTCGCATACTAGTGCAACTCGAAGACTATCCTGCACTACATGCTAGCAAGACTCCCTCCGACGACACGGCATGTGCATGGGTAGAGTCGTTCATGCTCAACATGGCCAGAGGTAGTAGTGTAGCAAAAGCAGAGAAACACTGGATGTAGATCACGAGTGGTTTTTAACGCCACCCACGCGAGCTGGTTCAATCCGCCCACTCGAGTCCGCTCAACCACCCGCAGCGCTATCTGCTTCGAGACGCGAGCCATCGGACGCACTCAAAGCACGCCTCGTCCATGCGACAGCGACAGTGGTGTCAAAGGTTATATATGTTTTGGTGGGAAATCAAGCACTGCAACGTCAAGACGATTGCGAGGACACGGTCAACGAGCCAGAGGAGCATCACAAAATGTCGGTGCCACCTCGACCAAGTCAACTTGAAACTCGCGCTTGGGACTAACAATCGAGCTTGGGGGCAAGGAGAGCGAGCAGCGAGTTTAGAAAAAGACATTAGCGTGTGGGAAATATCGGAACCTCTGGTATATTGTCGTCGTGTTATCATCACCACTGGCGGGCTGCTGAAGTCAGGACAAGGGACAACGCCAATACATTTAGAAGCGGAGCTTCTTGAAGAAGAACGAGACGCCAGCGGCCTTCTTCTCCGACTTGCACGCAGCCTGGTTGAGGTAGCGGTCCTCGAAGACCTTCTTGATCGTCTTGCGCGACTCGATGCGGGCCTCCGGCGTGGCCATGACTTCCTCATCGAGGACCTTCTTGAGGTCAATGTCGGCGACGTAGCGCGAGGTGACTGAGTCGGAGTAGTTGACCGCCTTGACGAACGGCTTGACCTTCGAGCGCTTGGCGACCTTCTTCTTGCCCATCGAGCGCGTGATCTTGCGGGGGTAGCGGTCGATACCGGCGACGATGGCGTGGCCGAACTTGCGGTCGCCGTGGCCCTCATCGTACGTCTTGACGACGATGGCCTTGCGGCCGGCGTAGCGGCCGTTCAACAACACAACAACCTTCCCGTTCTTGACACTACAAGAGCCATGAGCTTCGTCTGTACATTGCAGTGGCGCAATGGCAGCAAGGACGACGACGACAACAGCGACGACAGCAAGATATGGCGTTGGGTGGCAGACTTCGCCGCCACATCGGCGCATGCAGCGCACACCTAGAGAATCGCGCGACCGTCGTCTTGCTCATGTTGACGCCTCATCCTTGTCGTCATCGTCATTGTCGTCGTCGTCGTCGCATGCCATTGCTGTAGGTGGTAGTTCACTTACATGCCCATGTTAGCTCTTTTAATGTCAGAGAGTGTTCCCGTTTAAACTAAGCCGGCCGACGAGACACCGGCGCCGACGAACGACTTGGTAACCAATCAACCACACGGACCAATCACCGCGTGGCAAAATTATCGAAAGAGAGAGGATTTACCTCTCAGAACGCATAATCGCGAGCCGGCTATCGACCAGTCAGCGTATTTGAGTGGAGGGCGGTCCGGCCCGAATTTTGACCAATGAGAACGACGAACCGTAATCCCTACTTGGATTGGCTATTGCCAAGGCGACGCGCCGGCCATGCTGGAGGCAAAGGACATAAGGCTCTGCATGGCAGTGAAGCCCGGCGTGGCGCTGCATCTGCCTGGCTCTGGCAGTGGCAATGAGGCGCTTGGCGCCATCTCGACGTGGCCATCGTGTGTATTACGATGTGCTGGCTGCCAGTGCCAAGGCCGTGGCCCGCGGATCTGAAGTACTGGAGGCACCAGGTTGGTCAGTAGATGCGCATTTTCAAGACTCTGCTGTGAACCAGAGAAGCCTTGCGACTGCTAGCGTTACCTATATCCTTGGAGACGTCCTGGCGACGAACGACGAACGGGCTGGTTCAAGGACGTGCAGGCAACATGATGATG
This sequence comes from Saprolegnia parasitica CBS 223.65, assembly GCF_000151545.1. Lineage (NCBI taxonomy): Eukaryota > Oomycota > Saprolegniomycetes > Saprolegniales > Saprolegniaceae > Saprolegnia > Saprolegnia parasitica. The sequence goes on from NW_012156590.1 coordinate 7,425, forward strand.
ATGATGATGATGTATGGTGGTGGTTGAGTCACGAGTATTTGACGTTGGCGATGGGAGTTGGCAGTGTACGGAAGAGTGCAACGAGGTGAGAGATGTCGAGAAAGGAGTTGCGTCTGGTGGCCAATGTGGATGCTTCATCGTCGTGGCGGCGCGGTCAAGAGATGCGTTTCGTGTGGACCGAGACACACGAAGGGCTACGCACTGGACAAGCCACCGCCTTGGATGACACCAGCTCTGCGAGTCGTAGTGCGGTTGTGATGCAGTTCTTAGCAATTCGATTGCGATGTACGTGTGCGTGTGTGCGCTTCAACGTCCGTCGCACCCATTGGCGTAGCAGACGCGAGGGCCTGCACATTCTGCAAGGCTGTGTCGGCGAGCAATCTACCCGCGAGCTCAGCGCAGCAACGGAAAAGCCATACTGGTATTCGCTGCGTTGTCCATGCAAGTCGATGTCCATGGAGACGAGGAATGGCATCCGTGCCAAGGAGGCGTCATGTAGCTTGCCACTTCAGGCTCTGGACAGAGTGGCGCTACAATGCATACATTCCTAGCATCGCCGCCGATGCACGCACTCGATCCATGGAAGCTACCGCGATCATGCACGCGAGCCTTCGCGTCCTGCGTGAACCCGGCCGTCATCCATCACGCTTCCTGGGTCCCGTCGCCCGGCACCGCGTCGATGACCGCATTGGACGTCTGCTCACATGCCATGCATGCACGTACCAGGCCCATGCTGCCGTACAGCCATGGCCGTCTGCAGCGGATCGCGCGTGGCACTTGTCGCTTGGCCCGCGTCCTGGCCTGGGTACCTTCGAAATGGAAGGATTTTGACCAATCGCAGCAGGCGCTGTGCTTTTGGTGGCATTCTGTGGTATCGAGGAGACGCGCCGGATGGGGAAGAAGAAGCGCAAGGATGGCATCGATGAGCCCAAGATCGCCAAGGTCTACTGCTACTACTGCGAGCGCATCTTCGAGGACGAGAAGGTCCTCATCATGCACCAGAAGAGCCGCCACTTTAAGTGCAACTTTTGCAACAAGAAGCTCTCGACGGCCAGCGGCATGGTCGTCCACGTCGCACAGGTGCACAAGGAGACCATCTTGACCGTGCCCAACGCCAAGCCCGGGCGCGACTCGGTCGAGGTCGAGGTCTACGGCATGGAAGGCGTGCCCGGCTACTCCAAGATCGACAACGACCCGAACAAGCGCGCGCGCCTCGAGACGCCGACCTTGTTTCCGCGGCCGCCGGTCGCCGCGTACCCGATGCAAATGCATTACCCTGTCGCGCCGCCAGTCGTCATGGGACCGCCGCGTGGCCCGCCGATGGGGTTCCCGATGCGTCCGCCGCCACCGCCGCCGCACCTCCTCATGCGCGGTCCGCCGCCCATGATGATGCCGCCTCAAATGGCATTCCCGCCCGGCGTCGTTCCTCCGCACATGATGGCCCCGCCGCCCCTCGCCGCCGCCATGACCAGCACGTACGTTCGAGCATGTTGCATGCAAGGTCTCTCATGATGCACGCTTGAATAGGCCCGACGCGCCGACTTCGACCGCAAGCAAGGACGAGGAAGCCTTCGAGGTCGTCTTGGCCGCGCCGCAGCCCGGCATCACGTTTGTGTTTCCAGAAGACAACATGTCGATGGTGCAATGTCTTCTTCTCCTCATCTGCTGACCACGATCCATGTCTTGTAGGAAGAGAAGCGAGCCCTCTTACCAAAGTACCGCATGTACACGAAAGCGCATTGAGATGCTTCTTATGATCGTCGTCTACTCATGCAGCCTCGTCGCCTCGCACTGCATGGATGTTGTTGTCGCCGTCGCCGTCGTTGGTGGCGTCGTTGTAGGTGTAGTTGTTGCCCGTCGTGACCGTGTTGCTCGGCGTGGCATACCCGCCGTAGCTCGAGCAGTAGTTCTGGAACATCTTGGTCTCCTGGAAGAAGCTCCGCGGTGTCCCTTGCAGCGTGTACTCGGTCTCGACCGGCGTCGTCACGATGGACCGTGTGCCCCGCTTCGAGTGGCGCCCCGACGATGACGCTGGCGACACCAGCGGCAGGTCGTACATGTGCAGAAGCATGTCGGAGGCTTGGGGCGACGCCGCCGGCAGCGCTGCCACCGACCCCTTGGACGAGAAACTCTGGCACACGTCGGCATTGCACGGGACGCTCGTCGACGTTTCCTCGGTGTTTCGAAGATACGACCTATCGCATCCTCAGCATCAGCATCATCCTCAATCTCTCGCTTTCAATCGAGCTAGCAGCGTACTTGCGGGCGATGCGAATGCGATCTTTGGCCGTGAGGTGCTGCGGCTGGAGCTCGTCAAAGCCGTTGTTGTTCTGGCCGTGCGGGTCCTGCTCGACGAAGAAGCCCGCAAGGCTCATGACCAGCACGAGGCTCGGCATCGTGAGTGGCGTTAAAATAAACAGCGACGTGAGTGGTGCGAGCACCATGCACGCCAGCATCCAACTCGGCAACAACGGGTCTTTGACGACGACGAGCGTGAGCCAGACGAGGTAGAACGCTTGGCCAGTCGTCGAGAGCTGGAAGAGACGCAGCAGAAACCACGGCCGGCGAAACCAGAACCGCGCGTCATGGTAGTGCAGCTGCCGGTGGCAGAGCACGGACATTTGCAGTCGGATCGTCGCCCGGACCATCTGCGCGACACCCTTGAGCGTCGGGCGCCTATGGTCGTGTCATCCAGTGTTTGAAATCCAAAGCAGAATCTACCGGCGCTCTGGCGACGGAAGCGGATCGTCGGACGATGTGCGATGCCGCACCGCATCAATGTCTTCGCGCGTCAGCACCAAGAGCCGGTCCTTGATGATGCCCTTGAGGATCCGGAGGGTCTTGATCATAATGACAAACGTTAGGATCGCGAGGCACGTGGCGAGCCCGAGGAAGACGTAGGCCGTCGCGGTCGGGAGCGCGCCAGCCGCGAAGACGAGCACAACCAGCACGAAGAACGTCGTGTAATGCAGATGCGCGACGGTCGCAAGGAGGTGGCGCGTGCAGAGCGTGTGGAAGCGGCGGAAGCTCACGTGGTGCGACGACCGGTGCGAGAGGCCAAAGATGCGCTGCATCTCACTCGGGTTCTTGTACAGATACTTGCTTCGGTATTGGCACACGTTGTACGCTAGTAGCTCAAAGCTTTTCCAGAGCGCAAACTGCTTGAGCAAGTTGAACTTGAAGAAGACGCCTTCGCGCTTGTAGCGCTGCCGCAGCAGACAGTACATGCGCGACGCATGGACAAAATTGTAGCCTACAACGAAGATGCGGCGACTTGAAGCGACGACAGATTGGCGATAGTACCCGAGGTTTCATCGCGCGCGCGCTTGGCGGCGTCGTACTGCCGGGGGTACACGTCGGACAACGGGCTCAAGAGCGCGTCGTCCGTGTCTGCGTGCTCGAGCAGCGGCGCCGCTTCTTCGTGCTCGTCGCGGGGCGTGCCGTAGAGCAGCCGTGGCACAACGGTAGCGATGACGAGGAGAAGGAGCATGATCGCCACGTAGTAGACGGTCGTCATAAAGACCACGTAGTGGAAGAACTCTTGAAAGTGCAGCAGCTGGAGGCGCGTGAGGTTGTCGACGCCGAACGAGACTTCCTCGACGAGCCCGCTCGTGTCGATGGCAAAGATGCACTAGTCACGCGTGTGAGCCCATCGTCCTCATGCAGCATGTCGTCGTCGTCGTGTACCATCGAAATGAAGCCCATGATCATGAGCTCTTCAAAGAAGCGGTTGACGATGCGCTTCATCTGCGGGCACTGGATCGCTCGCCGCGAGTACGCGAGGATCGCATCGAGCAGGACCGAGATGGCGACGATGACGGCGACGAGGAAGGACGCGTAGGCGAGGTGCATCGAGATGCACTCGGCGTTGCCGACCCCGAGGAAGGACGCCTTGGCGCTGCAGGCGGCGACGCCATCGCCGTCGACGCTGGCGCCCATGCAAAAAAAGTCAAAAACAGAGCTAAGAAGTGAGCCAGAAACCGCCGGTGTGCTGCAGAAAACACGCACCTGCCGCATACAAGGGAAAACCGACCGGACGATCCAGTCGAGGAGGATAGTAGTTGGATAGTTGGATGGTTGGTCGTAGTAGTGAGATCGTTTGGTACTTGGCGGCTTGCGGGATGGGGTGCCTTGTGAGCCGAGGCGTGTGCCGGAGCGTCCGTGCAATGCCATTGAGGACGGAGGAGGGACTAGGATGCATCAATCGCATTGCGTGCATAGAGGACATGGCGATCCTTCGACTCTCCCATATCGTCAGTCAAGTTTGGATGACGTGGAGGATACCGGCTGGTGCACCCATGCGTCTTGTCGCTTGGTCGCCAAGACGCGCATGTGACAAATAATCGTTAGCAGAGAAGCATGCTTGCTAGCGCTCGGACGATGGCAGTGCGTGCTTGTTGGGGCGGCCGACGACTTGTTATGAGAGCGAGTCCTCGCACGGAAGGTTGTAGTAGTATTGCAGTCGAATCACTTGGATGCTCTGCATGCCGGCGGAGCATGAGAGGCTGCACCCAAGTAGAACGCGGCGACGAGGGAGAGCTTGACGAGGGATGGGCAACGAATGACAAAATAAGGTCCCAACGACCGTCCCAAGATGGTCAGCTTCGGCCGACGCAGGCTACTGTTCTACCAGGTGCGAAACCAATCACGCTCTTTTTGATGATGGACGAGCGACCCCTGTTGTGTCGGAGCTGCCTCCCCGGCTAATGCAAGCGTGTATCGTTGGAGAGCTAAGGCTCCAGGCAGCTCTAGCTACGCCCATGTTGGATGCGTGCGTGGTCTAGATTGGATTCGGTGCGGGATAGGGTGGTACCGTAAACTACTAGTATATCAGATATTTATATATCTAGATACTTGCTCTCTTCGTACCGGTGGCATCGGCGCGGCCGAGATTCATGGTGCTGGACAGCGCAGCGATGCAGAATCTGCTTCTCATGCGTGACCAATGCAACTGCCTGCCTCATGTGAGATGGCTCTCCTTAGTGTTTGCGTTGCCCCCACACCTTGCAGTCCGAGCCAGTGGAAGAGCCAGTGGACGAGACAGATAGATAGATAGATAGATAGATAGATAGATAGATAGATAGATAGATAGATAGATAGATAGATAGATAGATAGATAGAGATTCTCCAGCCGTTCCGCAAGCGAAACCAACCGACGAGTGGCCGCGTCCCCAGAGGCGCGGCCGTCGGTCATCCAGGACGCGGCAGAAGGAGGCCTCGTCAGTCGAAGCCTTCGCCTGCTGCGAGCCGCGCCATCAGACCAAGCGACGCTGAGCGATGAGGAACTCATCGCCACGCTGTACAAGATGACGTATCCGAGGAAGACGACGACATGCTCCAGCCAGCCAACAACAAAAACAACGGTCAGGGGGACCACAACCAACATCAGATCCAATACAGAACCAACATGAGCACAGAGCACAGAGCAAAGAGCACAGAGCACAGAGCACAAATCAGCCAGCCGCCGCCGCCACCGCCAACGCCATCAACCATCAACCTTTAGCAACAAGATCCATATCATCCGACCCCGAAACCCAAGCCATCGACCCAAACAAAGAATTCAAGTCCAACCCGCCACGCCGCCAAAACGAAAACAAATGTATCGAGCCAACCGCCCAGCTCCATGCCTCCAGAACGAAAACAAGTAACATGCCCAGCGCCAAAACGAAAACACTTTCATGTACGACGACCGACCAAGACGCCAAAACAAAACAACTCGACCAGTGTCGGCACCACGAGCAATCAACCTTCATCAACATCAGACCAACCGACATTTCGCGTCGGTCGCCAAGCCAACGACTTCCATCAGCCCGCGAGTTCAAGTGAGCACCCCCTGTGTACCTTCGGGTGCTGCAGCTCCAGGTCGGCCCACGGTCGCATCCAAGTGGAGCTCCGCAACACGGGTCTCGCTCACGACCGTGGACGCTGCTGGTCGATCAAGTAGCTTGACGATGGACCACATAGAAAAGAAACCCATAGTGGTAATCCCGGTAATACACTGGTAATACACCGCCTGACAAAGATAGATAGATAGATAGATAGATACTATAGTAGTTAGAAGTGAGAATGCATCAATACGGCAGTCATAGTCGCACTGCAGACGGTGCACAACAGCAGACAGACAACTCAAACGGCAATGATTTGAAGCACCTCGTACGACGCTTCGGGAGAGCCAAAGCGGTGACGAGGCCACGACCCGAGAAAAGACTCGTTTTCGGTCACGCGGCGTAGCCGTCATGCATCGCTGGCTACAAGGGTATGGCCAGAAATGCTCCATCGGGCTCGGACATTGCAGCCTTGGTACTACTCTGCGAAGGCGGGGCGGCAAGCCTGAGCACTGCGCTGAGGCAGCGACTGCCGGTATACAAGCTCTCGCGTTGGCTGATCTCGGTGCCCGGCCCACTCTTCGCTCGAGGCGGAGGAACCAGAGATGCTTTATGGTATGAAGCGCCGATGTTCCATGCGATGCGCCTTCCTTCGTCGTTAGGTTCGGTGCGGGCGACAATGCTGAGCGAGTAGATAACGACCCGGTCAACGCACTCGTCTTCGTCGCCTCATTGCGCGTCATCGCATTGACTGCGCGTACGAGCATCGCTTAACAATGTGGCACCGTCAGCATGAGCACCCGAGCTAAGCGAGTGTCTTTGCGACGTTGATCAACACGCTGCGACCGTTGCGTCCTTGGAGGCATTAATATGCGACGACAAAAGCTTGGATGGTCTGCGAGAGAGCACTGCGCCAAGGATCATGCATCGCTCGTGGGCTGGGTGGATGCGACGTCGAAATGGTGTTGGTCGGGCTGGGCTGGGACTCCAGGATTCGAAAGAAAGATCAACGTGCCTGCATCGCGGACGCTCTCACCTCGAGCGCATCAAAACCCTCCATGCACTCTATCTTGATGTGCTCGATGCTCCGCTGCCTCGAACTTTCGGCGTTCGTCGTTGGTCCACTTGGAGCAGAGGACACGGCGGTGCGAGGCCACACCATCTCCAACAAGTGGCGCACGCGGCTACGTTGCCATGGCTTATCGGAGACAGCGTGCGCGCGATTCGAGCGGTGTGCCACATCGCAGTACGGCGTGGACAGGCAGGTGACTACCCATGTGACACAGTCGCTTCGGGACACCTTTCGAGTCCAATGAGTGGCTCCCACTCTCCGTGTCCTTTGGTGCCCATGACGGAGCACCCGCAGCCGCTGCCACCCAAGACGCTGGACGAGCATCAGTGGACGAGCATGAGGGCTAAGTCGCGTCCGTGCTTGCGCGATGGCCACAGCCAACGCGCCTGCTGCTACGTGTTCCTGCCGTTCCTAATACCAGCCGCCGCCGCCGCCCAGATCCAGCGAGCGCTCATCGCACTTCAACGTGGGCACATCCCTTCCGGCGCCATCCCCTCGCCGTTGATTGGCTGTCAGGAGCCGCCGCGCTATGATTGGTGACTTTTCTCACGGCGACACTTGAGTTTGGCCAATCAGGGAGCGAATTGCACTCTCCTCTCACACTCCTTGGGAGAGTGGCAGAAATCCAGCGACTGGAGCCACTTCCAACCCTGCATCATGCTGCGCCAGACGCTCCTCCGGTCGCGGACGCCTACGCGGGCGCTCACGACGACGCGGACGCTCCTCGCACCGTACGAAGCCGACGACGAGTACAGCTCGGAGAACATCACCAAGGTCAAGAAGTACCAGCCGCCGGTCCGCGCGGGCAAGCGTGGCATCGACATTGTGCATGACCCGCTCTACAACAAGGGCACGGGCTTCAAGGCCGTCGAGCGTGACCGCTTGGGCCTCCGCGGCCTCGTGCCGCCGCGCCGCCTCGTCATGAAGACGCAGCTCGAGAAGCTCTACGACCTCTTCCAGCAAGAGCCGGACCCGCTTCGGAAGAGCATCTTCCTCTCGGAGCTCCAGAACCGCAACGAGACGCTCTTCTTCCGCCTCCTCATTGACAACATCGAAGAGATGGGTATTCTCTCTCTCGCATGGCGATAGCGTCGTTGACTCGAATGCCACTGCGTAGCCCCGGTGGTCTACACGCCCACGGTCGGCCAAGTGTGCCAAAAGTTTGGCTCCATGTTCCGTCGCCCGCGTGGCATGTACTTTAGCTCGGCCGACCGATCGCAATTCGCGTCCATGAGTACGTCCCTCGCAACTCGATACGGACGCCTTGCTCAATAGTATGCTCTACTAGTGTACAACTGGCCGTGCGACGACGTGGAAGTCATTGTCGTCACCGACGGCAGCCGCATCCTTGGCCTCGGGGATCTTGGCGTATGTTCATATTCCCTCTACCGACGGAGAGCGCTCATGCAGCAATATGCATGGTAGGTCAACGGCATGGGGATCCCGATCGGGAAGCTCGCACTCTACACGGCGGCCGGCGGGATTGACCCGAAGAAGGTGCTCCCGGTGGTTCTTGACACGGGCACCAACAACGAGTCGCTCCTCAACGACCCGTACTACATGGGCATGCAGCATCGCCGCCTTGAAGGCGACGACTTTTGGAGCATGATCGACGAGTTCATGCGCGCCGTGCGTCACCGCTGGCCGCGCGCGCTGGTTCAGTTTGAAGACTTTTCCAGGTACGATTTCTTGCTGTGTGGGTGATTCTGATTCATTCTTGATACGTTGATAGTGACCACGCCGCCGACGTCCTCGCCGCGTACCGTCTCAAGCAGCTCTGCTTCAACGACGACATTCAAGGCACGGGCGCGACCGTGCTGGCGGGTGCGCTCTCGGCCTGCGCCCGCGTGCAGACGCCGCTGAAAGACCAGCGCATCGTCGTCTTGGGTGCTGGCAGCGCAGGTCTCGGTGTCTCGACGACGTTGCTGCAGGGCATGCTGCAGGAAGGCGTCGGAGTCGAGGAGGCGCGTCGCCGCTTCTACGTCGTCGACCAGCACGGCCTCATGACGACGGCGCGGGACGGCATGACGTCGGGCCAGACGTTCTTCGCGCGGAGTGACCTTCCGGACAAGACGTCGCTGGTCGAGCTCATCAAGCAAGTCAAGCCGACCATGCTGCTCGGTCTCTCGGCGGCCAAGGGCGCCTTCACCAAGGTACCGAACGAATGATGCCATGCACCATCTCATTTTGAAATGGATGGACAGGAAGCGCTCACGGAAATGGCCAAGCACGTCGACATGCCGATCGTGTTTCCGCTCTCGAACCCGACCGCAGTCGCCGAGTGCACGGCGCAGGAGGCCTACGACTGGACCAACGGCAAGTGCGTCTTTGCGAGCGGATCGCCGATGCCGACGGTGCGCTTCAACGGTGCCGACTACAACGTGAGCCAGTGCAACAACATGTTTATCTTCCCCGGTGTCGGCCTCGCAGCGGTCGTCTGCGGCGCGAGCCGCGTCACGGACCGCATGCTCTACGCAGCCGCCCAAGCGCTTGTCGACTGCATGTCGCCCGAAGAAATCGCGGCCGGCCAAGTGTTTCCGAGCGTCCGGAAGATCCGCGACGTGTCGCTTAAGGTCGCGACCGCCGTTGTTCGGTGTGCGGTTGAAGACGGCATTGCAACCAACCCGCCGCAGATTCGCCGTGGCGCATCTCTTGAGGAGTTTGTCGCGTCCAAGATGTTCTTGCCCGTCTACCGCGCGATCGTCGAGTAGATGGATTACGCCTTCGAGTAGATAGTACTACAATGTACGACTCGTTTTTCCCTTGTGCAAGAGGCATGCGCCACCCGACTCTCGGTCCAGATGGCTGCCCTAACCCTACCATTCCAGAACCTTCTGGCCGATGGAAGCGGGGATGCGAACTGCATGTGGTCTAGCGGCCATTATCTTGTTGACAACTTGTACATCGTTGCGCGGTACTGAAGATCCTTTGCTTACCTTTGCCGCGTGGTCGAACATACATGTAGAAGGAGCATGGTATTGGTAGAAAACAGCATTAGGTTGGGTTTGCTGGACCGTTTGTGCAGACACGTATGCATGACGTGCACTGGAAGCATTGCCATTCCAAGCTCACGACGACTAACGACTAGTGCGTGCGACGGCGCTGCGGTCGATGCTTCCTGGACGGAAGACGATCGCTTGACACGGACACCTCGCACCGAGATCTTGATTCGCTTGGCTGCTTGGGTGGTAGCGTTGGCAGTAGTACAAGTCGTCGTCGTCGGAAGGATAGCAAGTGATGCACGTTGTTGGCTCGAGGTTCAAGCAGCAGGTACCGACATGCTCGCAAGCGCGTCGCAGCCAAGGTCGATGCGTGGGTCCTCCTTGGCCATGGGATGCGAACCCGCTATGCAGACGCCGGACCCAGGCTACAGTCTCTGGACGCGACTCTGCGTCGAATGGCTCTAGCTATGAGCTGTGTGGCGCAACATGCACGTATCGTCAAGCAACAGCAATATCTAGTGGTGTCTTGTTAGTCCGACACGGTCGGTTGGAGAAGAAAGGACGCAATTTCCGCATCGAACTCGACTTCGCCGCCATCGTCGGTCGCCATGAAGCGCGTCATATGCAAGCAGCCGGATGCTGACCCGGTCGTCGTCTCGAGATCGACGCCGCTAGCGTACTCAAAGGTGTGACCGGGCGCGATCACGGGGATGTGACCGACGACGCCGGGCGAGTTGCGCGGCAGCACGTCGCGCTTGACCGAGTTGTGGTTGAAGACCCAGTGGCGGCCGTTCACACGGACAATGTCTTCGCCTACACAAGCAATCGCTCTCTTAATGGCCTGCGAAACCATCTCGAGGAGCGAGGCGGACGACTACCAAGGTTGCGGATGCGAATGCGGTATGTGTAGCGAAACCGGTTGGGCTCCGACTGCGTCGGAAGGAACTGGCTCGTGGCTTCAATCTCGACGTCGTCCGTGCACGTCACTATGTGCATGTGAGACCTATGTCAAGGAGGATATGGGGCGCGGACCGCTCGACGACTCGGCGAGAAGGCGCTGACGTGAGATCTCGGGAATGACCCTACACGACGATGGCACGCATATAAGTACGGCAAGCGCGGCCGCAGGGCGATGGACGCTACCACATCATCTCGTCGATCTTCTGTGCAATGGTCTAGTGCAAGGCGAAGGCGTGGGTGATGGTGCGAAAGGAATGATGTGTCATGTACCTTGGGGTCGGTGAGCGTCGCGTTGGCGCGAAACGTGGCCCGGACGACGTCGCGCAGGTCGGCGCCACGGTGGGGCTCGAGGAGCGCTTGCAGGCGGACCCATGTCTCCTTGTCCTCGGGCGACGCGTAGGGCGATGCGACGACGCCGTCCTCGGGCGGCGGCAGCATGCCACCGGTGCCCCACTGCAGCATGCTGAGCGGCTCACGCACGCGGAAGCCCGGGATAGCGCTCATCTTGCGCACATCGCGCAGGATGACCTTGTACCTACATGGCCATCATGAGGCGCGGCCATAGCACGTCGGCGTACAGAGCGCGGATCGTTCGCGGCCGCATGCGTCCGTGCAAAAATACCGCTTCGACGTTTCTGGCCCAGTTGTATTTTTTTACCGGTGAAAATATACCTCGCGGTTTGTATGATATTTCGGTGGCGACAAAAGATTTTCTACGCGCCATGGGATTGGCTGAAAAGATACAGAAGCCAATGTGAAGTTTGTATACATCGGATGGGGATTGGTTGAAATGCACGTGCTGACGAATGCAACGGAAGTCGAAGATCACATGGAAAAAGTAGATGGACCGACTAAACGACTAACTACACATGCTCATCGAGACTAGGGTTCATCCAGGAGTTTCACTTGACAGTATTGGACTGTCAAAGCAACGAGAGATGCAAGGGGACTACGCCCAAGCCAAGCTCTCAGCGTGGGAGCGCGAGCGTGCGATTCGCCTCGAGGCCAAACAACGGCGCGAGTACGTTCGCAATTGCCAGCACATGAACCGACTGCATCGCGTAGGAAGCTCGAGGCGGCCAAGCGGGCGACGGCCCATCCAGCGCCAGCGTCTCACATTCCAAAACCGACTGCAAAGGCCACTGGCGACGAAGAGAAGCGTCCGGAAGCCACACTCCGAGCGTACACTCTGACCTTGTACCGCAGCTCGAATTGACGAAGTGCTAGGACCAAGCCGTGGCTGGCACCTAAAATGGACCAAGCCGTGGCTGGCACCTAAAATGCACAGCTTGGCTGCGCCAAAACCATTTTTCGTAAAGCACCGGCGAACGAGATGATGCCCGAGGTCGACGACGATACTTTGAGCGTTGCTTCCGACAGCACCTGCTCCGAGCACGGAGAGGACGACGATGACGACAGAACCGCTTGTCGCCTGGCCGACAGCTTGGACCTCTCGGTGGCGTTTGCGACACCGCCCAAGGCGCACGCCAAAGGTCACACCAAGGCCGCCGTTTGTTTCGAGAAGGACCAGGCACCTCCGACGCAGCGCACGTTGCGTCACGCAGCACCCATCGTGAGCGCCGTACCCAAGCACGCAGGGACGGTAGCGCCCACCAGAGTCATCGCAACGGCCAAGCCTGGACCGACCGAGACCCTACGTGCTACCTCCGCAGTGCCGGCACCACAGGTGCACACTCTTCAGCCCGCGGTGCAGCCGTCGCTGGGTCGCCCGCTCCAGGAACTCGCCAAAACGTCACCACCCGCAGAGCTCACCAAGAAGCTACCGCCCGCAGAGCCCGTCCAGAGGACACCACCGCCGCAACTCGCCAAAAAGGCGCAGTTCACGGAGCCCGTCAAGAAAGCAATGGAACCCACCAAGACGGCGCCCGTGGTGGTCACCAAACCTGCAGCGCCGACAGACATCCGGGCGACGCGTCGGCCCGTGTCGCCATTGAAGCCGGTGCAAGGAGCGAGCATGTCAATGGAGGAAGATGCTTTACGTCGCGAAATCGCCCAACTCGACTCGAAGCTCGGAGGGTTACGCCAGGACGTGGTCAGTTCAGACGAAGACGAGACACCGGTCGTCGCAGCGTATGGCGGCGGCGCGCACGTGCGGGTGGGGACGCGCACGGCCCCGGGCGACCGGTGCTCGCTCGAGAAGCGACGAGCGACGGCGAGTGTGCAAGCAACGCGCGTTCGGAAAGGCCCATGTATCGAGACTCCGTCGTTGGAGAAGCCCGCCAAAGCCGACAAGGTTGTCGTCAAGAAGGAGTTTGCCTTCTTGTTCATGTAATCATACTACCATGTCGTCTCTTGAAAAAGGACATATTTGTGTACAGTATAGTGTTGTGTGACCCGCTTTTGGTACGATTGTCTTGTCACTGCATTCTTGTGCCACGTCAGCGCCTCCTGAAGAAACTTCAAGTTGGATATAACTGAGGGCGTATTAGCATGGAAGCGTCAATTCGCTACTGGGTTTTGCGCTCATTCATTGGTAGAAATTCGAGCTAATGGCTGCGTTTAAAAGGGACCACAGAGGTCTACAAAACAAGCATAAAACCAGGAAGACCTGCACATTTGCCGCGCGCACAGCAACGGCTTCACAAGATCGCCACGTCATTAACAAACTTCCGCCTTCTTTTCTCCTCTTTCTTCGATTGAAGAGGCACGCGTTTGCTAGAGCCCCGCCATTGAATGGGTCGTCGTCTACAGTTCCGGTGCTTCCAGTTTGTATTCAAGTACCGGTAATATCTTATCCTTTGTGAAAATGCCGTGTCCACGACGACACGTAGTACTCTTCCATGACAACCGCTTGCATCGTGCTGAACAGCATCTTCTTCGTGATTCTCGCGCACGCGGCTCGAAAGGTGCAATGGTGCCGCCATATTTGCACTTCGGCGTCGACCTTGCCAAACGCAGGTGTTCCGACCGTCAGCAGCGCCAAGTACACCAGGCTTGGCAGATGGCCCGTCGAAAAGTGGCGGTGCTCCCCGGGAGAACACAAATACTCGGTTGCGAGCGCAATGCAAGAGGCGAGGCGCATGCTGCTGAGTGCGTCCCGACGCGGCCACACGACGGACGGGAGGTAGCCAGCGAGGGGCATTTTGCATCGCAATGCGTCCAGCAGCGACGCGAGTGGCGGCGCGAGGTACGTTGCCACTATGCGCACGACGCCATCGGGCAAGTGCTGGGTTAAGTACTTTGACGTCGCCACGTCCATCGGGTGCTCGAGCATGTACGTCTCAACGTCAAACACAAGGTGCAGCGCCTTCTTCTCACTATAGTGGGTCTTGGCGAGGTGGTCCAAGAGGCGAGGCCACCACAGCGGGATGCAGTCGCATACGATCGTTTGTGCGAGTACGTCGTTGGCCGTTGCGAGAGAAACCACTTGAGCCGCAAAGGGGATCGAGACGTCGGCCGTTCGGAGTTCTGGACACGAGGCGCGCCAAACCGTCGGAGCACCGCAAGGATCCAATTCGCCATGGTTTCGTCGTCAGCCCACTGATCGTGAACGTCCAAGAACGTCTCAATGAGGTGCAGGTCACCATGATCGTAGAGCAAAGACGCCATCTTGCTTGTGACTTGCGTTGGCTCGCGGCCATCGTCGTGCTGGGGCTGCGGGTAGAAGAATCGGAAAGCCGCTTCAAAGATACAGTGAAGTGACCCGTAGCCAAGGTCGTCGTTGACGTCCCCGTCAACGTTGGCGCGCAAGAGCGCGATCGTGCGGTCGTAGCCGAGGCGGCTTGCCTTGGGCCACACGAGGAGGAACCAGCCGTCGTACTCGTCTGCCAATTCCTACAACGACCTCTGCTGGTAGACCTCTTGGAGAAGCGCCGGCGTCCCACAAAATTATTATATTATGAAACGTCCTGGGCAGCGCCGGAAAGTCCTCGTTGTCGTCGTCGTCGTCGTTTTTGCCCACCGAGTCATTCGAGCTACTCACGGCATTCACTGGAGCCGAGCGCTTAAACATCGAGTGCGCCGTGTTTCCTACGTTATCCGCTTTTTTACGAACTCGCGCTCGCATACTGTTTGGCGGGTGCTCTGACCGATGAGCATCTACGACTTGCCCAGTAGGAGAGCGAGCAGGAAGAGAAGAGCAGCATGTCCACTGAATTATCCCACCTGGAAAAGACCATCACTCAGGCATGTGGGCTCTGATAACTGGGCATTACACGTTCGTAAAAACGTGATACCACAAGGTCATTGCATCGTGGTTTACATCACATTTGGATTTTGCTGGCATGAGTGACGAAGACGAGTACGAGGGTCTCGACGCTTTACACACGTTGGCGTCTGAGGCCGAGACGCCGCCGTACCGTCTGAGCAAACAACCTTCCGCCAAGCGCCTCCTCACGGCAAAACTCGGTGGCATCGCCGTGGACTCGTGGCCGCTATCGACCGAGACCGTGGCGGCGCTGACGACCAAGTACTCTGGCCGCGTCCCAGCCAACAACGTCATCCTCCGCGGCCTTTCCATTGCTGGCCAAACGCGCTTTTACGACTCCAACATTTTCAACGACATGAACCCTGAGCGTTGCAGAGAAGGTTGGTCGTTCGAATTGACGCTGGCGCATTTCGCGATCGACTTGACCGGCGACGCATCGACGTTGACACCAACAAGCCGACCGCCACCCCATACCTTTGCGACGGTCGTGACTTTTTTCCGTCCACCTGCGTCGGCGGCGCCGTCACAATCTCGTACGACCACTGGACGACGACGTTCGAGGCACTCGACGGGTGTTTTCTCTCGTTTTACAGCCCGTGTGGCGTGACGGTCGCGCCCATCACGTCCGGACACCGGTCTTTCGCCGTGTATCACGCCGCCTTCGTCGATGGATGGTGTCACTATGGCGATTTGGCACTGGACGCACCGTTGCCGTGCTGTCTGTACAAGCCGGACGTCGAGCGCCACCCGACGGCAAAACTCTGTGGCATCGCCGTGGACTCGTGGCCGCTATCAACCGAGACCGTGGCGGCGCTGACGACCAAGTACTTTGACCGTATACCGGCCAAGGACGTCATCTTCTGCGGCTTCCACGACATTGCCGACCGCGAGTACACGTTTGAATCCCCCATCCTCGGTCAACTAGACGAGAAGCAAGACGACGACGATGAGAACGAGACGTTCAGCATGATGTTGGCACATTTTGCAATCGATACGACCGGCACCGCTTCGGTGTTGAGGCCGGCGACGAGGCGACTGCCACCCAACACCTTTGCGACGGTCGTCTACTTCTTCCCATCCAACTGCGTCGGCGGCGCCGTCACAATCACGCACGACCACCGGACGACGACGTTCGAGGCCCTCGAAGGGTGCTTTCTCTCGTTCTACAATACGTGTAAAGTGACGGTGGCGCCCATCACGTCTGGACACCGGTCCGTTGCCGTGTACCACGCCGCGTTTGACATTGACGATTGTGATCTTGAAGACTACGACGGGGGCGAATGGAAGGTACCCGAGCTAAATTACGCACCGCCGCCGCTGCCGTTGACCCACGAGCTCCAGGATGCCGCTCGCGACTTTGATCCACGCCATCGTCGCAATTGCGCCACGATCAAGCTCGAGACACGCAGCATGACACCGACCTTTGATTCGCTCACGGGGCATGACAAGGCGGTCGTCGACGTGCTACTTGCAGCGAACGTCTTTGACATGATCCTTGTACGCATGGGCCAAGGCGCCAACAACAAGTACATTCCCGAAGCGTTTCATCCAATGTGCAAAACGCCGGCGCTCATCTGTCACCAGACGCCAATCGAGAAGTTTGTATTCGCGAACGAGGACACGGCGCCCGGTTGCTACCTTTTCTTCTGGCCCAAGGTGACCCGCGTGCACATCCACGGCTACGACCGCACGATCGCGCTCTTGCGCGCCAACATTGACGGGGACGTCAACGACGACCTCGGCTACGGGTCACTTCACTGTATCTTTGAAGCGGCTTTCCGATTCTTCTACCCGCAGCCCCAGCACGACGATGGCCGCGAGCCAACGCAAGTCACAAGCAAGATGGCGTCCTTGCTCTACGATCACGGCGACCTGCACCTCATTGAGACGTTCTTGGACGTTCACGATCAGTGGGCTGACGACGAAACCATGGCGAATTGGATCCTTGCGGTGCTCCGACGGTTTGGCGCGCCTCGTATCCAGGACAGACTCCAAACGGTGAAGGCGTCAAGTGCGTTTGTCGCTCGTTTGGTGCACCTCGCGACCACCGGCGACGCGCTCGCACAAACGATCGCGTGTGACTGCATTCCGCTGTGGTGGCCTCGCTTGCTGCGCCACCTCACGTCGAGCCGCCGCTGGACGGAGAAGAAGGAAGGGACGCTGCGCCATGTGTTTGACATTGATACGTATATGCTCGAACATCCGATGGACGTGGCTGCGGCTACGTACTTGGGCCAGCACTTGCCCGACGTTGTCGTGCGCAGGGTGGCTGCGTACCTCGTGCCGCCGCTCGCGTCGCTGCTGCAAGCGATTCGAGGCAACAAAGACTGCGTCGGCTACCTTCCGGTCATTTTGTGGCGTCGGCGGAGCTCGCTATGCCGCGTACGCCTCGCAACGTACATTGCGCTCGCTGTCGAGTATCTGCGCTCGGGCGCTGAGCGAACTGATGGGTGCGATGTGCTGTATCTGGCGCTGTTAACAGCCGGGACGCCAGCGTTTGCAGTCGTTGACGCCGACGTGCAGACACGACGACGTTGGTTTGACTTCTACGACGAGTGCACAGCGATCGACAAGACAACGCTGACTCCGATGCAAGCGCTCGTCTTGGAAGAGTACCTGCGGCATCCAACGTACGGGTGTAGGTAGAAACCGTCGGGTGTCAAGCATCTCGGACTCGCCAGAAACCTTGTTGGCCTCTTGCGATATATGAATATATTTACTGTATGCATTACGTCGTGTCCCACGTTATGATTGCAGGCATCTCAAAAGTTGCAGGGACCTCTCGGCTTGAGCCGAACCGTTTCGGATGTCGACCAGGCGCGAGGTGTCAACAATGACCACAACGGCGCTCCAACTCGGCAAGCGAACAATGAAGGCCCTGTATCTAGACCCAACGACGGAGCTTGCGTCGCGGCCCAGGGGCCCTTTGTTTGATGGGAGAAAGGCCACATCGGCTGCGATGCATGACGATATCCACCACAGATAGCGCCAGCGACGTCCTACGAGTGATGCAATCATAGACAAAAATGCCAACCGTGATTTCGTTTCAACGCAATAATTAGGCACGAGGCAATTCAGTTGACGGACGTCTCGACGGCGGCAATTGCTGTTGGCTCGCTGCGTCCTTCCTTTGTGACGACTGCCTAGCGTGGTGCTGCGTCAATGCGCGTTCGGATATCTGCTCGCCGTAGCACGACGCATCCTATCGGAGGAGCTGCGTTGAGTGGGCTTTGCGGCTCTGTGTTGTGCGGCAACTGCCTACCTTGCACCACTACCAAGTCCGACGTCCTGGCCCTTGTGGCACCACAGCATGCATTCCGAGTATTCCAAGGTTCTGCATGAGTATGCACAACCTTGTCAAGAGTACCTTATCAAGTCCCTATTACGTAGTCCATAGTTTCGACCGTCCATGACGAGCCCAGAGCACGTTACGTTCGACGCAGCCTTCAAATTCCTCTACGACTACTTTGGTGTGCCGAGCAGCATCCAGGTGCCCAGGTGCACCATATGCCAGCTTGCAACGATGCCCGCACGACGACACGTTCATCTGAAAGGCGAGGCACCTTCATGCTCTGGAGCGCTTGGACGTTGTAAACTGGTAAGAACACTTTCTTTGGATGAACCACCGACAACATAGCGCGCCTGCGATTGCAATAACGCTTGATCGACGAAGAAGCACGAGTACCTGGCATGGCTGCCGACGACGACATGGCCGCATCGTTGTGGCCTGTAGCTGGTTGTAGCCTGTGGCGACGTCCGACGACGCCAAGACCGATGACGCTTGGGCGACTGCTACTGCGAAAGTGAGTCACCCGGAGACATCCTCGCACTTGGTCGCGTCATTCTCGAATTTTGCTGCCAAGTCCCTTGACACAAGTGCAGTTTTTCGACTTCACAATCTCGAGCCGCGCTCGTCGTTCACGCCGACATGTCGTCACGCATGTGGTCAATAGTGTCCATCGGTAAATACATATATATTCATAAAGAAATCAGTTAACTAACATACCCGTTTGAGTGGTACTGGTACCGGTCGTACCTAGTGAATGTGAAGTCCCTCTCTTCTTTTCAAAGAGGCAACGTACAGGCGGGTGCGCAGACTGTTGCAGCTCTGGTCGGCCAGTCGCTGAGCGTGGAGCCGAACTTCGCTGTCAGACGCGCCCACACAGAGGCGATCTTGTAGCCGGCGGAGGAGCAGCGGGACATTTTGCCCCACAAAGCACGGAAACGGTGATTTTTCGCCGTCATGCTCACAAGCGCCAAGATCTACAGCAGCAAAACCCATCGAACATCATTGCCACTTCAAATCCCACACGGTACACGAGGCGCGTGGTGCTGGAGGGCTAAGAGACCGTCGCCAAGGAGCCGCAGAAAACGCTGGTAGCCCGGGCTTTCCTTGCCGCCCATGGTCAGCACCATCTCTTCCGTGAGCTTGAATGGCGCTCGCTCAAAGCTAAACCGACCTAGTCCCATACACAAAAATAAGCTCGTGCAATGGACAATATGTCGTACCGCCCGGGGCAATACCAAACGCAAAGCCAAAATCAATGTGCAAGATCGTGCCGTCCACGTGCAGCATGACGTTGCCGTTGTGGCGATCCTTGATCTATCGCAGCAGGCAATAGCATGAAAATCAATGAGACGACGCAGTCGGGCACTTGTAGAATGTAGCAAAAAAGGCTGTACGCGGCCATGGACCGAATAAAGTTGTCGCGGGCCACCTACCACATCCAGTCAGCAACGAACCAACTAACTAAAAACACGCACCGCCAGCCGCTCGCGGGTCGGGTACCGCGCCGCAAAGATGGCGTCGAGAGACACTCCTGGATGACGCTTCTTGACGTCCGAGACCGAGTCGGCGTCCAGCAAGACTTGCATGAGCCCGCAGTCGTCGCCGCAGCACAGAATGCTAGCGCATCACTTGTACCAAATGAGGGCATCCTTCCGACACGTACGTGTACGGGCGCAGCACGAGCTCCGTCTCGCGAAAGCACTCGAGAAAGATGTGCAAAAGCTGCATGATAAACACTTCTTGACGCATGTCGTCAAAGCTCTTGGCAATGACCGGCACCAGGTCCCACCCCAGTTCCTATGTCCACAGTTCTGCATCCACCGCGCTACTATCAATGTGGTGGAGGACGTACCGAGCGGTGGAGGCTCTGCGCTTGGAGCCGCGTGCGCTTCTCCATAAACGACTCTGGCAGCGTCTCGGCTGGGTTGGCCTCCGCCACCACTATCATCATCGTCTTGCTGTTGTTGCAGCTGCTATCGTTGTCGTCGTCGCCTTCTAGGAGCTTGAGGGCGACTGGACAGTCCGACACGAACGACCGATCAGCACCAATGCAGTCTTCACTCGGACGTGGCGTGCTTCGGCTGTGGCTGCGACCGGCGACCGACACTCGACGGTCGCGCCCGAGGTCCGCGTCCAGAAACGCATCCAGGAGGTACGACGTCGGCGCTGCGGCATTCACCGCGTCGGATCGATGACGCGCCGTCGTTGTCTCGGTGACCGCGATCGTCTCGAAGAAAACCATTGTCGGCGCCCGAGCTTTCGTGGAGAACACCGTGCCTTCCGTGGGCACGATGCTTCGGACTACCTTCTGCGTGTCGTCGTGCACGGAGAGCGGTAGTATCGCGTGGGCTGGCAGCGTCGCGCTCAGCCGCGAAAGCACGTGTGGGAGATGCGCCTTCCGGTCTTTGCCGGAATTGAACTGGCGCTTGAAGTTTTGCGACGCGACGACGAGCGACTGGACGAGGTGCACCGTGTCGCTAAACACGT
>NW_012156590.1:29321-32012 GCF_000151545.1 Saprolegnia parasitica CBS 223.65
TGTGTCGTTCTACAAGGCGGCGGCGTGAGGCATGGCCCAGCGACGAGAAGCAGGACGTACCGCCTTGTTGGAGAGCTTGGCGAGCGCCATGAAGCCCTTGGCGCGCTCGATCGAGGACGCGGATTGCCCTGGGTCCTGGCCTTCGCCCTAGTTGTAGGATCGTGTTGCCATGAGGCGGCTGCGAGGAAGGCTCGAGGGCGACGTACATCCGCAGCGTACGGGTCATATCCGATCGTGTTCTTCCAGATGCCCGTCATCTTGAGCGTGTCGCTGCTCGACATGATGTTGTTGTGCGGCATGCGTCCACGGTGCCCCATGCTTCCGTGCGTTGTTGCGGTGGTGCAAGGGCTATGTGGAATGGAGTAGTTTTGGCCAATGGCTTTCCGGCCATCGATTCAAATACATATATCAAGGTAATTTGAGTTGGCCTCGCATCGACGTTGACCAATCCTCAGCGTTGAATCGGTCATAAAGCAACCAATCATATCGCGGCATACAGAAAAGGTACTACAAACAACTCTTAAGCAGCGCACGCAAAGAGCTCCTCCTTTTCAAAGCCAACTCTAGTGTGTGACACCAGTTCTAGTACCAACTAGTACTATTGGCGAGTATTCGTTGTATACGCTAACTCTTCAGTTGAGAGGCGTCGCCGTCAGTCGGTTGGGAATCGAGCTGTTCCCGAGCTTGGTTTTGAACAGCTTCCTGCCTGTTTGTCCGGAGGAGATCTGGTGACGTGGCGGCACGACGGCTCACCTTGTTACCGCGTCGACCGGCAGCTCGTCGGCCGCGCCGCGCATCATCACTGCATGTCTCGACATCAGGCTTGGTCGCAAAAAGATATATCATGCTTGTAGTCCTGGATCGTCATGCGCTGGTTGGCCATGTCCGTGCATGTGTCTCGGAGAAGTTGTTATCGAAGATCTGGATCTGGTGGACTGCGTCGTCCAGTGGGATCGGCGGTGGCTGCGACACCATGAAGAGGATTTGGCAAATGTCGACAGGCGGCGAGATGCCATGGTCAAGTCTCTCGATATTGGATACCTCTGAAAACTATACAAATGGAGATGATGCGACAACATTAAAGATCAACGGTGTCACCTATTGGTGGCTTCATCTTAGCTATCTTAAAATGGACGTTCTTCGTCCAACTAGCCATTGTACTACGTTGCGAATGGACGCTATTCGTCCATGACGCAATGTGGAGGTTGATGGGACTTGGTCGAATTTCTGGGTTCACGACTCGACCATGCGTTCGTAGAAGAGGACGTAGGCGCGTTGGGCCAAGACGAGGCGAGGCGACACGACCGAGACTCGTGCGTCGTTCATACACAGCCAGTCGTTGGACCGGCGCACGTACGCGACGTAGTGGCCACTGAGGACCGAGGACCCGCGATGACCGACGAGACCAACAAGACGGTAATTCACTGCACCCAGCGCCAGCACCTCGTCTACAACGACATGACGACTGGTGTCCTTGACGTTGTAGCGGGTCGCGTTGAGAGTGAGAACGAGCACGGGCGGCGCGAGGAGTACCGTCCAGTGCTGCTCGGACGTGCCAAAGATGTGGCAGCGGTCGCACGTCCGCTGGAGCGTTTTGGTCGCGAAGTTCGCGAGACCAGCCGCGACCGACGTCGTCTCTTCCGCCATCAATGAAATGTCCCGGTAGGCCTCCGACGCCTCGGACTCGAGGCCGCAGTGGGGACACGTACTCGTCGCAGTCCAGTACGAGCCGAAAACATCCTCGGGGATCGTGGAAGCGACTTGGAGATCCGAGACGAGCCACGATAGATACTCGCTCGCATCTTGCTGCGTCGAGGCCGAGTGGAACGGTGGCACCAAGGCTCTTTGGTCGCTGCAGTACGAGGCAGCGTCGTTGGCAAGGATGCCCGATATGACGCGTGTGAGGGCTCGAGCTGTGGTGGACTCGCTCTGCTGTGACAACAGCGCGTCGACGAGTGCCGGCGTGTGCGCGAGGCACTGCAGAATGGCATTCATGTAACACGTGTTGCCGAGGTTGGTGAGGCCAGCGTGGCTCGCATCATCGCGTTGTGTCGGCGACCGTGGTGCCGCGGACAAGGGTCTTGGAACGACCTCCTCTGACGACAGCGTCGTCGTGGCTGCACTGCTGCACGGCTCGACGTCGGCTACCGGGAGGACAATTGGAGCGTCTGTTGGGGTCGTCGTTGTCGACGCAGAGTTGGGAACAATGTCTTCGCAGCTGGGCGAAGCCAGTGACGTGGCATCATGTGCGCGCGAGGCAGCTTCGAGATGCTGCACCTTGCTTGCATACTCGACCAGCGCCATTTGGGCAACCCGAAGCTCTTCTTTGAGACGACTGTTCTCGTCTTGGAGAGAAGTGATCACCGACTTGCAGTCGCAGGCAACGATCGCTACCGCAGCAGAGGGTTCGCTTGGTGGTGCTACGGAGCGAACGGGTGCCTCTGGAGAGCGAGTGGGCTTGATGAACGCTGGAGAGGGCTGCGGCGCCGACGATGACGGCTTGACCGTGCGTGTCATTGCGGTAGGTGCGAGGACCGTCGGCACGCGTGCTGCTTGACGAGGCACTGGCTTGGCCGGAAGCGTTGGCTTGGCCGGAAGCGTTGGCTTGGCGGGTGCTTTCGTGGTTGTACGCTTGGCTGCAACCGGTGCGGTCGTTGGCTTGGCAGGTACGACACGCTTCGGGACCGGGGC
>NW_012156591.1:0-14554 GCF_000151545.1 Saprolegnia parasitica CBS 223.65
TCGGATCTCCTTGCAGAAGGCCTGGAGCGACGAGAGCGCCGCCTTCTCCTCCGGCGTCGCGTTGCGGAACGGCTCCTGGCGACCAAAGCGGAACACGTCGAGCGCCAACGTGTCGTCGAGCGACGAAAAGATCTTGACGCGCGCCAATTGGCCGATCGACGGGTCGTTCGGGAGCTGCTCAATGATCTTGGAGAGCATGCCCGGGTACTGCTCGCCCGTGCGGATGTACGAGTAGACCTTCTTGTCCGGCGAGCTCAAGAGGATCTCGGGCTGCTGCGCGTTCACGAGCGACGTGATCGCGTTCAAGTGGTGCAGGCGGTCTTCCTTGGTGATGGCGCGGAAGTAGGCCGCCGGCATGTTCTCGAGGAACCACGGCACCGTCTTGGCCGCGGTCTCCTTCTGAAGCGACTGCAGCGACTCGGTCAAGTCGTCCTTGGATTCCGCCTACACCATTTGACCCATGAGCATGCTGCCCATGTATCGATTCCGCGCGATCCATGCATGCTGCTGCTGCATGCATCGCGCGATGCTCCTCATGGAGCTGTACATACCGCCGACGAGAACGGGCGGGCCGCGCTGGCGGGCGCGACGAGCGAGCGGAGCGAGGCCGCGGGCGTCTTGGTCGAGATGCGCTGCAACATCTTGGGGTCGCGGAGCCAAACAAAAAGTGACTGGGAGCTTTTTCCTCCGCGCCCCTCGTTGCGTTGGACGGTATTTTAATGTCTCCGCTTACAAAAAGCAAGCTAACATAAAAATATGGCATTTAAAACGACCCCTCGCGACCGTTTGGCCCGCCGCCGAAATCGTTTTGGCCAATCAGGTGCGAGAGCGAAGTTCGAAGTTGCGTTTCGGCCTTTGGCGCTGCCCTCGTAAACGCACCGTGTCACTGTCAACAGGTGCATGCGCGAGGTTCAACCAAGCGCCGTCGTCGCATGGGCCCACAGCTTGTCGGACCGAGAGCTTGGGAGAGAACGAAATGCTCCTACGAGCTCCTCGTCGGTGTCGTTGCTATTACTGTGTAATCGTTAGAGCAGCGCGTGGAGTAGAAACAGGCGAAGAGGGGCGCACGGTTGAAAAAAGACTGCGTGCGTGAGACGCTACGTGGGGGCGCGATGGGTGGCGAGGGACATGTGACGCTGAAATCTTCGCTCGTCACTTGGCCAGCAGCCATTACAGCGCGGGTTTCCTGGTGCGTGATTGGATCGCTGGGCAAACCTGTGAATATTAATATTTGCAATACGATGCCAACTTCAAGCCACTGTGGCTGAAACGAAGGGACGCCGACTGCCGTGCAACGCTGGCCGGCGCATCCCGATATGGGGAGCGACGACTGCATGGTTTCGTACCATGTACGGTACTCTTCGAACCACGGCCTGGACATGGCCAAGCTCGGGGCATGGCACCTACTATTATTAGTATTAAAAGTGCCACCATGGTCATGGACAGGATCGGGCTCCGGAAATGGACTTTTTTCTGGTGCAGCGATTACACGTAGGTAGAATATAATATCGCTGGGTACATATATCTACTGACTGCAGCGACGACGACTGCACAAACAGGCGCTCGTTCACTTTGGTTCGTTTGGCGCCACATCGAATTGGGCAATCACGGCCGCGGCCGCCGTGGCGCCAATCACATGTGACCGTCCAGATTCCCTTTTTCTGATTGGCGCGTTTTCGCCAATCAAAGATTCCCATCACCTGCGATTGGCAGGGACATCCGAAGTTCGAAGGCTGGAACTTGAAGTTGGCGCGTTGAAGTTGGCGAGGAAGTCCTTGTCACAAGGCACGGGCCAAAAAGATCAAGACCGGACGAACCCCTCGAGGCAACTGCTGCATCCACGATGCGTCGAGTGCGATGCATCAACGCACCGGTGCCAGTCCTCTATCTACGCAGATCTATAAGCACCAACGCGTCGCGAGCTCGAAGGAAGCGGCGAAATCGGCCTAGTGGCGCAGGTAGCCCGGTGCACGGCAGGAACGACAGCCTTGGCGGCACGGCCCACACTCGTGAGTCGGGCACCTTTGCGGCCCTCCTTGACGCCGCTCGCAGTCGCCTCCGTGCACGATCCATGCTGCCGAGTGCTGCGATCTCGACGATAGCTCGACGATGTACGGCCGCCGTCGCGTGCAAAGGCTCGACTTCAACTGGTGTGCTTGGGTGCCGCGACATTGATGCTACTAGAATGGTCTTTGAAGCGCCATCTAGAGCAGCAACGCAATCAGCGATCGAGCCTGCCAATGCTGTGATCGCCTTGGTTGGTGGAAGAGCGCCATAGAGGTAACTTGCTGGATGATCCAAAAGCAAGCGCGTCGTAGTAGTATGGAGAGCTGCAGGACGACTTTAGTGGTCGATGGCTTGTATACCTCGTTGACGCTGGCCGGCGAATCTCGACATGACAGCTTTGGATTCTTCGGAGACAATGCGCCGGGATGCAGCCCGCGATCGCCGGCGCCATCAACGTCATCTTCGTCAACATGACGTGAATAGCATGTTGCGAATCATCGCATCAGCGCCACCGACCTAGTTTGCAGCGCTGGAGTGTGTTTGCTACATGCCTCCTTTGCTCTTACGTCGTCATGCGCCAAACGACGTGCAGCGGAGAGATACCAAATCTCACAGATCCTACTCGCGGGAGCTCGCATCGAGCTAAGAGCTCGGCATGTGCGGCAATATATATATGAACGTGTTTCGCGTCATCTTGGTTGTTACAAAGAGTTCGCCTACGTAGAGATTAGCGATCAACTTCTTCTTTATTCGCTCGCCGAGCCGTGGCTGCGCAGGGGGCGGCGTGGGGGTGCATCTTGCTCTTCTGTAGTCGCCCTGTGGGGCTTGCGGTGGCGGGTGAGGCTCATGACGACAAGCTCCGTGAAGTCCTTCCGGGCGTCGCGAACGGCGGCAGAGCTACGCAGTTTGTTGAGGTCATCCAGAGACGCCAGCGACTGAGGCGGCATCAGAGACTCATGTGGGAATGGAGTTGGAATCCAATTAGTCCCAAGCGGTCGGGCCTTGCAGGTCGAAGTGGTTTGTTTGTTTTCGCAGGAGACGACGACACGAAGAGCTGCTACACTACACTCAAGACGAGGACGAACCCTACGGAGCGCATCGTGGTGAATCTCAATTGGGCCATGATGTGTGAGCTTTCTTGGGTTTTAAAGGCTATGTGCGCACAGTGACTGACACTCGCATCGTGCACATCACTCGCTCGCCGGGCTTGCATCGGCGTCTTGCTCGTCTCTAGTCACGTGGGAAATACGCTGCTACGGCCACGGAGAGACTCGGATCGTGTACTGCGATGGCGCTCTGATGTGGCGACTTTGGTTCCTTCAACAATGCCACGTCATCGGAACCAGGCTCGATTGCATTTGAGGTGTCCTCGTGTGGCGCGATAGCAACCTTGATTCGCATGCAATGGCCGTACTGGCGTGCCCATGATGGACTTGCGACTCGCAAGTCCATATCAGATTTGTGGTGTCAATGACGCTTTGAAAAGACATTGTCCACGGCAACCATAGCCGGACCCTTGGAAATGCTTCCTCTTCGATTTGCAGCAGCAAGACGAGCCGAGACGCAACACCGTGCGTGCTCAAGCCGCCGTGTCTGTAGTTCACCAACGCAGTGATGTGGTTTGCTGTCAACGATGTTGCCTCCTCCATGGGGATCGATGATCTTTGTTGTTGACGTAGGTAGGTCGTCTATTGAAATATAATAATGTCGGACTTTTTGCGCACTCGGTTGAGAGACGTGATTTAGGCAATTGGAGAGAGGAGCGCGATCCGCGGGACAAGATGCCGGCGCGGCCACTCGTGTTGTACGAGGAGCCGCCGACGAAGATCGGGCTCCTCGGGCTCTTGAACGCGGCTGAGGTGCAGGTGCAGTTGAGCGACACACGCCGCCTTAACGGCAATCGTAACTTGGCAGTGGTAGGCCGTCGCGAAAGACTCGATCGATCGTTCCGGACATCGTTGATTCTTGTTTTTTACGCCTTGTGCCATCACATGACGTGGCAAGCCCATAGACAAGAAGCGTTACAAAAATCTCTCATGCCGACACTCTGCGAAGGTCATTCCTACAGGGATAGACACATATTTCGTTGGGATAGCGTGATCGATGTACACGGCTGTTGGAAGCACCACACTGACGATTCGCAAGGTACTGGTCTCTTCTAGTAGCAATTGAGCGCTTCATTGACACGCCTGATGGCGCGCTTCCTTATGGGATCATCGTAGCGTTCCACCACCACAGCCATCCTGCGCCACGGTTGTTATCTGTCTTGAAACACGACCGAGTACTAGTACAGTGCATCATAATCGACTTGTGACTCGTTCGTTTCCGTTCGACCAAGACTTTTGTCACCTGTTTATGGCCACGGTGGGGGTCGTGATCGCGTCGTGGTACACTACATGCTACAAAGGTACAGTGCTACAAGCACCGCGAAGTCCACTGCGACAGCCTCTACCACTCTGCGTTGAACGAGCCATTTCGTGCGTGCCCTCTTCCCGTACGTTGCCGCTTCTCGCGTATTTCAAGATTTCGTCAACTGCAAAATCTTGATTTTTGGACCGCTATCTATACTCTGTCCAAGCAAGACAATCATCACGTCGACACGCCGAGCCGTCCAATAACATCATCTTTAAGCATCTTTGTCCACGTACCATGTCTACTAGGAACTCGAATGACATCAACAGATCGAAAGCTACGTACGCTTGATATTGCATGGATGCAGCGTCAAGGTAGAGACATCGCTCGAGACTGATGTTGGTTAATGCTACCATACCCTATATCGTGGCCCAACCGAAGTCGCTGCGAATCCGCGGTTCGCTCGAATTGCTCGTTGAAGGTCCCATGTGGGATCACGCCAGGTGGGTGATGCCGACGCCGACTGTCACCAACCACATCACACATGCGTCGCGATGCGCCCGCGCAAGAACGAAAGCGAAGCTTCTTGGTCCAAGGTGTGCGGTCCGCGAGCCAGCGCTCCGCCCACAACTGCGTGTCTTACAAGAGAATGAAAACACAACATTTCAGAATGTTGGTGTTGATGGCCAGCGGGGCGCGCGGGAAGCGTTACGAAAACGAGCTGCGCGCCCAATTTGCCACGTGGCGACCGCTCATACCAGGTGCCAACTCGACTACAAATGCCGAGTCGAGGTAAAAGTAATAGCTCGACGTCGAATGTTGGTGCCAACAATATAGAATGACTGTCAGTGCACCACTGGATCGGGTTCATAGTGCAAATGTCCACGGGCATGCCAGGTACCGGTCATCTACACGTGGCACGACCAGCTCACGGCGACTAATAGGAACGACGCTTACCAGTGCGAGTACGACGATGGACGATGTTCTCTTTGGCCGCGACGACGCCTTGACGTCTCTCTTGCTCGACGATGCGTTCGCCTCGACCGACGACGCGTTCGCCGCCGACGCGTTCCTTTCCGAGTGCTTCTTTTCCTCGGCCAAGGACGGCAAGGACCATAATGACGCGTCGCCCACGACGACGCGTCGACAGGTGCGCGACCGCCGGCACCGCGCCAAGCTTAAGTCGGAGCTTGACACGCTCCGGGAGACCGCCGCGTCGCTCACGCAGTGCCTCGAGGCGCTCCAAACGACGCAGCTGCACCAAGACGAAACGTCGTCGGCGTGGCAGCAGCGCGCGCGCCGCCAAGCGACGCAGCTCCAGCGCTCGATCCAGGAAAACCACAAGTTGCGCGAAGCCGTGACCGGCCAGCTCTCGATGGCCCACGCCTTTCAACGCATCGCTGCCAAGCGCCCGCGCCACCCGGTATGTTCGTCTGCACCAAGCCGTGCTGACGCAATCGTACGTAGGAGCTGCAAGGCGACAAGACTCTGCCATTCTACAGCCTCATGCACGCGCCGTGTCGACGGACGAGCTTGCGCGCGCTCGTGACACGGGAAGTGTCGTCGCTCAACACAACGCTGCTGCGCTTTGGCCTCCTCGATGGCCCGATGCGCTGCGAGGTCGTGCGGCGCGATAGCATCTCGGGCGCCGTCGAGATTGTCTACAGCCGACCGGTGGCCCTCTCCGCCTCGGCCGCGGTCACGGCGCTCTGGCAGCGCTTGTGTGGCAAGGTGGCCGCCTGCCGCGACTACACGGTACTACATTGTACAAGAGGACTAGGAGGAATTGGACGCCTTATCACGTCTGGTTAGAGTCTGGAAGACGTCGGAGACGATCTCGGCTACTCGAAATACGCAACATCGGTTTTTGAGAGCCGCCTCGCGCTGCTACGCACTGCACTCGACGGGCATAGCGTGCTGGTCTGGCGCTCGATCCTTGAAGACGACCGCTTTCCCCTCGGCGACGACACGATTCATGACAACTCGAGCGGCTGGTATGGACTCGCATCACAAATGCATCCTTGCTTCAAGACAATTTTGGCTGATGGCCCTTTGGATCGTGTAGGCTGCGGATCGAGAGCGTGACGGCCGCGACGTGTCATGTGACAATGGCCGTGCACTCGCTCGCCCCACCGGACGCGAGTGCCTCGTCGCATGTGCACCTCGCCCACGCGATCGAGACATACCAAGTGCGTCGCGTCGACGGCCTCTATGACGCGCTGCCGGTGTCGACCGAGCGACTCTAGTCGAGTGTTTAGTTGGTTCATCGTCAGTCGAATCCAAAAAGCCTAGCCGATGGCGTCCCTATATATATAGTCTAGTCGATGGTTTCTTCCGATGATTGGGGGGGACTCGGAGGGCATAATTTTAGCTTTGAGACGACGACCTGGACCGATGGCGGTCGCATCGACGTACTCGGGCTGGGTCAACGAGCTCGAGGCCTTCAAGCCTACGACGAGCGACGAAGACGACGACGACGACGACGAGGCTCGGGTCGAAGCGATCGCGGCCGAGTACGCACGCCCCCGGCGGGGGCACTCGTCGCAGCTGGACGAGATCAAGCAAGAAATGAAGCTTCTCAATTGGCACAAGCTCGCCAACGAAGCCGCGCTCAAGGCTGCGCTCATCAAGACCAAAGTCTCTAGCACGCCAACATTCCCCTGTTCTCATCCACAACAAACGTGCTCTAGAAACTCAAGCGCGAAGACTTGCGCGTGGCGGCAATCGTCGACGCCGACGAGCGACACGAGCGGCGGCAGCAGATCGAAGAAGAGGAAAACATGAAGCCGCTCGAGGTCACGGCCGAGTTTATCCGACAGTACGAAGCCGACGAGCGCCGGGAAGAAGTACGTTGTCTTATTGTCCATTCTGTCTCGGCTTTTACATCTCGAATCGCGTGCAGATGCGCCTCGAAAACAAGGTGGCGCGCCACATCAACTGCTTGCGGAAACTCAAGGGCATGCTCGCCGAGCGAGAAGAGCTCCGTGCGCGCCACTTGCGCTACCGCGACGGCCGCGCGGCCCTCGAGCGCAAGCTTGCTGGCGTACGACGTTGATGTGCCACTTTACAAATGGGACCACTCGTGTCTTTACGTAGGGTGGAAACCAAGAAGAAGACCAGCTACGGGACCTCAGCCGCGGCCGAATAACGCCGCGGGCCCTCGCACTCAGCGGGTCCGACGACGTGTCTTCCAAGGCGCTCTCGAGTCTCGACAAGCTCGTCGAGCTCGAGCGACGCATCGCTTGCCTTGAGCACGACGACGACGACCGGCCGTCATCCGCCATATCCGTGTTGCCATCCTCCAAGCCGGCGCTCAAATTTGCCAAGACGTCGACGGGGCGTCCGACGGCGTACACTGTTCCGTCCAAAGCCAAGACGACGAAGAAGAAGCCACAGACGTTCTTGACGGCGGTGCCCGAGCCCAAGCCGCGCCAGCTCCAGCGCGCCGCCGAGCTCCGGCGCATGCCCGAGCGCGACCGACAGAAAGCGCTCGGATGGACAAGGCACAGGCCAACTCAAGGCCCAATCGCTCCAACAAATCAAAATCGACCAGTGGGCGCAGAAGAAGAAGGCGGCCGCGACGACGCGCAAGGTCAACCATGTGAAAGCCAACATGCGCGCGACGCCCAAAGCGATGCCCAAAACCAAAAACCCTCACATGGAACAATTTCTGCACCTGAAAAAGTCGTTCGAGTCGAAGAAAGCAGCGCTGGCAAAGCCGACGCCACCGCCGGTCGTCAAGCGGCTGCCGCGCAAGAAGACGTCGTCGGTGGCACCCGTGTCGGCGCACCGACCGACACCGCCGGCCAACGATCGCCTCTTGCCGCTCATTCACACCCGAACAACTACCGTGTCCAAGCCGCGACCCAAGCCGTCGGTGACCGAGTTGCCGAAGCTCCAGCCCGGGAATGGTCTACAGTTCGAGCTCGGCATTCAAGGGTTTCGCAAGCAGCATAGATAGACTCGTAGGCAGCATACCACCACAGTGAACTCCGTTGATAACGCACACACACGATGATGTCCACACAATCGTCCTGCGTCGGCTCGCGTCTGGGACGATGGAAAGATCCTTTTGTACGTCGTAGGAGCAAGGTTTTTGAAGTCCTTGGTAAGAAGTTTCGTAGAAAAACCAGCGCAACGGCGAGTCCATCACATCAAGACGGTCAGGTTGTGATTCAGTTTGCCTTTTGCTTGCAACAACAACAACTACACGATGCCAACGACGACGACGACGATGCTGATGGACACGTGCGCCTGCCCCGACTGTCACTGCGACCCGTGTCTCTGCCGCGTGCTCGCCCACACGTGCGGCTGCCCGGTCTGCCGCTGCAACCCGTGCCTGTGCCCGGACCACGTGGATGGCTGAGTAGTCATTGTGACGCTAAGCACCTGCAACACGAAAGATGGACGACAACTCGATTCGTATTCTAAAAGACTGGGAGACTAGAAGTCTAGGAAGAGGAGAATGAGGATGCCGTGGGTCGGTTCTTGACCCCAAGAACCGACTCACGGCGTCTCAACCCCACTTGATCTTGCGCTGCCACTGTGACATGCGGGATACACGCGTTCCCATTGGCTCATCTAAGGTTGGATCGACCAATCAGCACAATGTATCAAGGTGAGGTTTGCGGACTGCGTATGGATCGAAGCGTTCACCAACATCTCTACGGTAGTTGGAATTCGTTGCGTAGACTGCTCGCTGGTTCAGAAAGAGGCGGCCAGGGACTGCGAACACTGCAAGCAGTAGCAACGCGTCGTGCTGCTGCCAATCGGTACTGGCGAGGGCCATCCCAACCACGGGACTCGTCGTGCCCAAATCCATCACAGTCCATCGCAATGTAATATCCCTACGAATCGAGCTGGCGTCCATCTTTCGTGTTGCAAATGCTTAGCGTCACAATGACTACTCAGCCATCCACGTGGTCCGGGCACAGGCACGGGTTGCAGCGGCAGACCGGGCAGCCGCACGTGTGGGCGAGCACGCGGCAGAGGCACGGGTCGCAGTGACAGTCGGGGCAGGCGCACGTGTCCATCAGCATCGTCGTCGTCGTCGTTGGCATCGTATAGTTGTCGTCGTTGCAAGCAAAAGGCAAACTGACTCACGACTGGACCGTCTTGTTGTGATGGACTCGCCGTTGCGCTGCCTTTTGTACGAAAAGGAAATGGGACAGGATGCAGAGACGATGATGGCATTGGGAAAGCATCGCGCCGTGGACGAGCTCCGCGTTTGTATGGAGCGAGCAAGGCTGTCGCGTCAACAACAGTCCGTGGGATCACGAGCGTACTCCAGCAAACGACATGGCCTTGCGCAGCGATGGCACGCTAGGGGACATGTAGCCGTGCTTCAAGGCCACGCACCTTGCGAGGGTGGACTCGATGCGTCGCTTGGTCACGTGTCAGCTCGGCGGCAGCTGGCACCACCACGAAAGCCACCAGGCCGAGAGATCGACACTGCGCTAGACGTAATGAGACGTGCTTTATACTTGACAGCTCTGCACATTTCTATTACCTCGCATTGTAGCAGCCGCGGCCATGAGTGTGTAGCTGTAGCTGGCCGTTGAAGCAGCTACACAGGTTCACCGCGCCAGGATGCCACGTCGCTGCAGCCCAGATGGGTTTCATCCGGATACCATGGCCATGGTGTGGGGATGCCACAAAAAATCGCTCAACAGCCGACCGACCAGCATGTACAGCGCGTCGCAGCTCGTGGCGCTGGCGCTGGCCGCCGGTCTCTGCTGGTTCGCCGTTCAGTTCGTGGACGAGCTCTCTGCGCTCGTGCCCTCGACGCCAACGACCTTCTCGGACGCCGAGCACGGCCTCTTCCTCGAGGCAATGGAGTTCCTCGGGACGCCGTCGCCGGCGCGCCACCGCAACCGCCTCGCGTTCTGCTGCTCGGCCGACCTCGACGTGAGCGTGCGCGCAGTCGACCTCATGGCCAAGCTCACGCCGGCGACCAAGAAGACGATTGCTGCCAAGCACCACGAGCGCATTGCGTCGACAAATGAGCTCCAAGAGAGCTTTGGGTACTACTTCTCCAAGGGCGCTGCGGCCGAACAAAGCATGGTACATCTCGACCTTATCACTGTCTCTCACGTACATCGCTAGTCGTCGGCCGAGGCTTTCCATGACGTCGTCCAGCTCGCCAAGAGCCTCCCGGGCGTGAGCCAAGCGATTGGCGGCAACGCGGCGCAGATGGCGCAGCGGGCCGCGCACGAAGCCAGCCACGTGCTTCTTGGCGGCGCCGTCGGCGACGAGATGCGCGGCCACTTCCACAAGAACGTCCATGTCGTCGGCGCGGTCGATGCGGGCGGCCACGAAGACGTGCACCTCGTGCTCGAGTACGCCAAGAACGACGCGTTCCGCAACCTTGTGTCGCCTCGCGCGAACCGGTATTACCTCAACCACGATGTCTACAACGCGCAGCTCTCGGTGCTGGAGGAGTTTGCAGCGGCGCTGCCAGCGTTCGACGCCGACCTTGTATGGCGCTGTTCGTTTCTGGCCTGTTTTATGGACCGAGCCGCGATGTAGGTTGTCATTGGCGGCCTCCAGCTCCTGGAAGTCGACACGAACGAAGCACGCCGCGTCGCGCGCCTCCAAGCCCTGGCAACGATGCTGGAGGCGGTCCCGACCTTGACGCACTACGAGTTTGCGGCCGCGTCGGGTATGTACCTTACTGCTTTTCGCCCGCCGGCGTCTCAACCGCGCCTAGACTTTACGCTCTATGACGACACGGTCAAGCTCGTCTTGCCGCATGTCGATTCCATTGGCTTCAACGAGCAAGAGCTTGCGATTCTGCATCATTTCCTCGTCACGGGTACCGTTGAAAGACTCGATTTGGTGGGAATTGAACTCACAAATATATACATACGTCTCTAGGCGACGAATTGGTCACGACGTCGTCGCGCCCGAGCGTCCAGACCGTCACGGCGCAGCTGGGCGACGTGATCGACTATGCGGCGCGCACGGACGCTGGCGCGCCGCTCCACCGCCTCAGCCGGATCCATTTCCACACGCTGCAGTTCCACATTTTGTGCCACACGGACGTGTGGGCGACGCCGACGGTCGCTCTCATGCAGAGCGCGCTCATGAGCTCCAAGCTGGCCTGCGGCGACCGCTCGCACGGCCCGCGGAGCCAGGACATGACGATCGACCCGTCGCTTGTCGAGGTATGTTGCAACGTATCCACGACAGTATGGAAACGCGGACGCAGGTGCTCTTGCCGCGGTCGACGCCGCTGACCGCAGACCTGGTGTGGGACATTGACCCGCGCTCGCCCATCAAGACGTGGACGCACGGTGCGTACTTTGTATGGATCGCATGGACAAGAGGCATCAAACATGGGTCTCGGTAGGCGCGTTCACGTGCCATATTGCCCCAATGCTGGCGTGCAAGAAGCCCGATCACACGTGCGGCCTCGGCGACAACATCTCGGGCACGGGGATGGCGTACCACGAAGCCACGGCGTGGACGACCCAGAAGTAGACGCGGCAGCTACGCTTGCAAATCAACGTTGCATGCACACGCCGCTTGCCTATGTCGAGCCACTCGTTGTCGTGAGAACTGAGGGGATGTAGGGGTCGGGCGTCGGTAGATATGATGGATTGTGCTTGCAGGTGGTCGATTGAACCGTCTTTAAGTGCAGATGCATTGCCTCTGTCACGACGACGACGATGGGCATTTCCATTTCCGTTGTCGACTGCTTTACGAGAGGCTCGCCAAGGCAGCTAATGTCTCGTGTGTTGGGCCAGGTCGAATGCATTTTTGGGAGTAAGAGCTCCAAGGGTAGATATTCATCTACAGTGGAGTGGGAGACCATGCAAGCGAATGAGCGCAGGCAGAGAGGACGTGCTGCTTTTCGCACTAACAAGAGTTGGAATCGTCGCGATGTCGTGACGTGGCCGCCTAGTGCGAACCTTGTCCACGTCAAAAATGACGTGGCACTCCATGGAGATGTTGTCGCCTTCACTGGTGAGACGTTGGTTGCGACAACGATTCGAAAGACAAAGCGATCGGTGAGCTGCACGATAACCAACGAAGAGCAAAACAAATCGAACACTGTGAAAGGAGCCCCATCAGCCCAAATCACAACACAAGGCAAACGAGAGGCTAAAGACAAATAGAAAGGGAGCACACGTGGAATGGAAATAGGATACAACGATAGCAAGTTTCGATAGAAAGCGATAGCAAACCGTTTGCAAATGGTTAACCCAGTGGTGGCCAAACGTTACTAGTATAGAAACCCTTTTCGATCTCTAAATATTCTATCCGATTTCTATCCTTTTCAATCCTTTTCTATCCAATTTCTACTTTTTCAATCCTTGTACGCGATCCTAGTCTATCCCATTTCTACATCCATTTCTATCCTTGTTCGCTATCCTGCTGCCCTCCTTTGCTTGGGTTTTGCCACCATGTGGCTATCTTGTTGCCGACCTGGTGCCCGTCGGGACCAAGGTCCTTAGTGCGTCGCTGAGAGACTCGAACGATCATGGAAATATACGATGCGTGTTGTCGCATGATTAGATTTTAGTATCCTAATAGTAGCATCCTCGAACGTGCTTAGACACACACGAGGAGCACAATCGTGAGGAGGATGAGGAAGACGATCCACGGCAACGACGGGTACGCAAAGTCGTAGAGGTCGTAGAGGTGGCGGAGGTACTGGAAGATGACCTTGCCCGTGAGCTTGCTCTCGCCGTGGACGCGGACGCCGAAGTGGATCGGCACCTCCGCATGGCGCTTCACGCGGCACTTGACAAAGAGCTCGAGCGCAATCTTAAAGCCAATCGGGCTAATGTCGCCGGGGCGCGGGCGACCGAGCACGTCGGCCGGGAGACCAAAGAAGCCCGTCATCGGGTCCGAGAGCGCGCTCAGCGGGCGCGCCAGCATGCGCGCGCCGCTCGAGGCGAGCTGGCGGTGCAGCGGCCAGTCTTTATCGACCGAGAAGCCGGCGCCGCCGTAGCGCGTCCCAATGACAAACTCGGCGTTGCCGATGGCCGGGTCGATCGCGTCGATGAGCGCCGGGACGTTCTCCGGCGGGTGCTGCAAGTCCGCGTCCATGCACAAGAGAAGCTTGCCCTTCGCCTCCTTGAAGCCACGCAGGACGGCGCTGCTAAGGCCACGCTCGTTCGTGCGGACGATGATGCGGACGTTGACGCCCTTGGCCGCGAGCTTGGTGATGACCTCTTCCGAGCCGTCGGCCGAGTTGTCGTCGACGACAATGATCTCGGTGGTCTTGGCGCGGGCCTCGCCGAGCGCCGCGAAGACGCGCGTCACGAGCTCCTCGAGGTTGGCGCACTCCTTGTACGCAGGGACGACCACGGTCGCTTCGATGTTGCCGGCCATCGTTTTGGTTTGTGGCTACGTGGACAGGTTGGTGGCACCGTATCCGGACGAGTTCGGGAATAGTGTACGATTGCGTCATCCTTCCTCGCATGAACGGGAACCGGCAGCAAGCATACTACTGTATTAGTATGCTGTGAACACGGCTCCTCACACCGGCGAGCCACGGCATTGAACCGACTGCGCGGTTGCTGCGGCTGCATGATGCGACTGCTGCATCGCGCTGCAGAGACACGAGCCGAGCGATGGATGCATGACGGAGTGCCCTTACCAACACCTGACGTCACTGTGCATAATGATTGCGGAGGGTATGTGCATCGCTTTATGGCTCGGAACAGGGGCTTCTAGACCCTTGTTCTAGGTCGCTTGATGGATTCGAGTGCTATGACAGGAGGCTAGCACTCGCATGGCTACGGTATGCCAGCGGTGCTGCCATAGACAAGCCAGTGCAAGCTAGCGATAGCCCGTGCTCCGGGCGCTAGCTCCGCGGGTTCCAGTCGCGATTAATGTTCAACATGTCATTCAAAACGATGAAATGCGTACCGGTATGGACAATCGCATCGCTCCAGCGTTGCGCCAGGGCGAGCAAATCCGGCACACTATTTGCGTGCGAAGGCTTGCAATGTATTATGTAACATTTGGCGCAATACAAACGACAAGTGAAAAGCTCGACTCCATTTGAATGCGATCGCTTGTATCCGGACGAAACCGTTCCATTTCCATCATCATTCTTTCTTGCCCCGACGTGGCATGGCCCGCCTGCTCCGCGTCTGGATCCGCGATGCGCTCGGCGCCCACGGCTACGCCTGCGCCGAGCCGCTGATCGACGACGCGGCCCATGGCATGTTCCCTCCCG
>NW_012156591.1:14654-27930 GCF_000151545.1 Saprolegnia parasitica CBS 223.65
ACGTCGACGACGACAGCGCGGCGCCGCTCGTCCTGCGCGGCCTCGTGCTCGGCCAACGGTATCTTCTCCACGTGCTCTGCGACGGCGAGACGTGGCGCGTCGACTTTGCGCTGGCGTCGTACATCCCGGCACGCCCCGCGTTGTACGCGCAGTACGCCGAGTACGTGCGCTGGCGCGTCGAGAAATCCATCTTGCAGCGCCATGCGGCGACCGCCCAAGCGCTCCTCGACAGCTTGCCCGAGCACCTTCTCGATGGCATCGTCGGCTTCTTGGCCGCGCCCGACGTGGCCCGCGCCGCCGCCACGTGTCGCGTACGCCCGTACACCAAGCGTCCACGCATCATTTCGTGTCTAGGTCCTGTACAAAAGCACGTGCAAGCCGCGTGTGTGGGCGATGCTCCTCCTGCATGGTACGTGAGCTTCCTGGAGAATTGAACTCATGGAAATGGTGTAGACTTTCAGGTGTGGCATGAAGGCGACGACACCAAGGCCGTCTACATCCGACGCTCGAGGTAGATGCTTGATCTTCCTCCTCCGTGATGACCACCGGCTAGAGTGCTCGCCCGCATGCGCTCGATGCATCTCACCGACTTTTTTGGTCGACCGAATGACATCTGGCACGACGACGCACGGCCGTCACTGCGGCTGCCGCGGCTCCCCTACTACCTCCCGGCGCCTTGCCCCGAAGCACCCGCGCCACTTCGACATCCCTTCCATTTCATGGACGACGACGACGACGGCGAAGATCGCCATCTGCTGGGACTGCCGCGGCCGTGGGCACCGCGTCGGTCGTGGCACGGGGTATGAGAGTACACTGTCATTCAACCAGGATACGTTTTTGCTTTTTTGTCTTACAAGGCGACATCGGTCGTTGACGATGGTGCTTTGAACGCCACGGGCGGCGGTGGCGGCGGCATGGGTGCGCCCGACGACGGTTTTCCCGGCGACTCGATCTGGATCATCTGCAGCTTGGGGATCACTGCGCCCCACTCGTCTTCCACCTTGCGGTTGTACGCAATCTGGAGCTGGATGTAGTCGAGGACGATGCGCTTAAAGTCGCTGAGCTTTTCCTGCTTGAAGCGATCGACCTACAGAGCATAAGAAATCACAATCGTAGTGGATCGGCACGACCTCGCGAAGGACGCGCTCGGTCACGACGTCGTGCTCGAGCTTGGATGCATCCACGCGCCGCTTGGCCTATGATATCGATCGTTTCGCCAGTATCAAGACCGTATCAAGGTGATACCTCGGTCACATCGTTGGCCGCGGCGTCAACCTTGTCCCCGCCCTTGGCTTGTGCCTTTTGGAGCGCCGTCTGCTTGGCCTCGAGGTCCAATACGGCGCCGTGGTACAGGCTGCGAACCTCATTGCGCTTGACGAGCGCCGCCTTGACCGCTTGCACGAGTCGAATGTAGTCGTGGATCGGCTCTTCAAACAGTAGCACTTCTTTCTCCGCCTACCAATCCAAAATATGGACTTAGGCGGGTCTTATAGCGGTGCGTACGTGTTCGGCGGCCAGCACCGAGAGCTTGTCCGAGCACGTGCCGACGTGGCAGAGCGCGGTTTGGAGCGACTCGTTCTCTTCGGCTTGCCCGAGGAGCGTCAGCGCGACGCCAAACTCAAAGAGACCGTCGGCAATCTCGCGGGCGCGCTTCGTGAGGCCATGCGCGTGCTTGGCGAGGCTCTGGATGATGGGCTCGAGCGCGTCCATGTAGGCGACCATGTCCTCGACTTGGATATCGGTCGTTGTCTTGAGCTTCTCGACGGCGATGCTCTGCGCGCCGAGCGTACTTGAGATCGTGGCCACGATCGTGTCGTCAAACCACTGGAAGAGCCCGCCACCGCTGGACGACTTGCCCTTGCTCTTGGCGAGCACGTCGTGCTTGAACGCCGAGAGGCTCTCGTCGGACGCTTCGAGGAAGACCGTGAGGTACTCGGAATGCTGGATCTCGGGGTGCACGGCGCAGCGCCGCAAGAAGAGGTGCAGCGCGCGGCGACGGGCTTCGATAAACTCGGGCGAGAAGCGGCCGACGAGCAGCTTCTCGGGCAGCGGCGGCACGATCACGCCGGGAAAGAGGCTGCAGAGCGACGCGTGCAGCCACACAAAGTCCGAGAAGCGGCGCACGACGCTAAACTGGCCCTTCTGGAACTGCCGCCGGTCGGTCGTGGTCGAGATCTTGTACGAGATGTACGCCTGCATGCCGTCGCCCATCTTGACGGGCTCGCCGACCTCGATCGCAATGGCCTCGGCCTCGCTGCTGCGCCCCTGCGACCGGACGCTCGTGGATGGTCCATGGCTCGGCGCGTGGTCGGCCGAGAAGTCGACGTTGACCCACTTGCTCGACATGGTCTTGGGAAAGAGAATGGGTGCTGGCCTCCGGATACGGGAAAAAGGAAAACGATTTTGGCCAATCGGAGAGCGGACCAGGATCCAAGAGAGATTCGAGTTGCTGGCAGCGTCTCCGCGCAGCGCGAAGGTCACGGTGCATACTGAGCAATGCCTCGATCTCTACTTGACGCCATCGGCATGTATCTTTCATGGCCATTTGTGTTGTGGTTGAGCTTGGCCACACTCTTGACCGCTGACTGTGGCTGCTGCTGGGCCTCACCGACGCTCCTGCGTCGCCAAGCCCATGGTGACGTGGCCGCACGTCCAGTGGTCATGGCCCCAGTGACCCACAGCGAGCCCCTTACCAACGTCCAGCATCGCGCAGGCCGGCAATGCGGCGTGGCTACATGTACGCAGCTAGCAGCGACCAGTTTGGGCTTAGTCGTTGACGCCGCCTCAGTCGCTGGCGTCGCTGGATGACTACAAAAAACTGCGTAGCTTCGCCGCCGACGGCAAAGCCTGGAAGACCTTAGCACAGCGTGTCGTCATGGGCTTCACCTGCGGCCACAAGCGCCCCCGGACGACTACAGAAGAGCAAGACGAGCCCCCGCGCCGCCGCCTGCGCAGCCACGGCCTGCCGAGCGAATAATGAAGAAGGAGATTGCTAGTCTCTAACTATTTGTAACAACGAAGATAACGCGAAACATGTTTGTATATACTTTGTTACGATGGGCTAGACTAGGCGCGCGTGCATTGGGACGGCTTGGGCAGTGTGTAGCGGAGGTCGAGCGCCATCTTCAAGACGACATTCGTTTCGACAGGAAGTGCGGAGATGCACGTAATCGCATAGTCCAGCGCCTCGTGTGGACATGGGTTCTGGGGCGGTGCCTCCGAGAAGGGTGTGCGGAGAGAAGAGGGCCCCTGATTGCAGAGCGCCTCGAGCAGGGCGACCAGAACAGTGGTGTCGGTCGGGAGACTCGCAATGTGAGACGTCGCAAGATCCAAGACCTATTGAATCGAGGTTGTCGGCACGACGGTAGCCGCGCTGAACCACAACCTATCGGAGCTGGCATGAGCACCACAATAGCGAGTCGAGCACGCTTGTGTACCAAATGAGTTCTTCGGTCGTCATTGGGCTTTGCGGTGGCATCCAGTTTAACGTCATTGCAGTGTATGGAAAAATGCACAATGAGAGCTTTGGTTTGTGATTTGCTTGGCGTGTCGTTTTGCGTGCACACCTCGAGAACGTTTTACCTAAACAAGCCGCCAAGTAATGAGCATAATTTATTACGACCTTCGACCTTCGACTACGTACTTGTATATAGTAAAAATAATACCACTTTTACTGCACTCACCGATCCTGCTCTGAACGCAAACGTATCCAGTTCTGGGGTTTTGACATTTCCCAACATAGTCCGCAAATTCGACATGAATCGCCAGCGTCGAGGAATTCGCCTCATCAAATGGGACGAGATGGCACCGGCGGCTCGGCCGGTCAATCCGTCCTCCCCAGACCCGGACGACCCGCTCGATCCATGGAGACGCATTACCATCAACGGTGAGCATGTATGTGCGGGTAGCACACGCTCGTACATTACTGTATGGTGCGAATAATACAAGAAGAAGAAAGCACCCTCGCTCACTACCCGCGCATAATCCAAGTCGTGCAAGCGCCAAGAGAGGCTTAGGTCGGTCCCGCAAAGCGGCCGGTCGTCGAGCCCGGCAACGTGGCACGACCGACGGACGCATGCTCCGCGATATCGTCAGGGTGGTCCGCCTTCCCTTCCTTGCATTCGCATTGGGCAGCTTTAATCTATCAGTCGCCCTTGATGACCCATCGATCGCGAATTGTGGCTCACGTTCTAAAAACCAATATAAGCGATAGCTATTATGCCCCCCTGGAGCGATGCTGCTGGAAATGCCAAGACACGGCGAGGCTTGAGGAAGTTTGTGCACACCGTCACATCGCGCAAGGGAAACCTCCTTATGACGATGCAGAATCATCATTGCTACCTCGCACGTCTTGTCGAGAGATCAGCGTTGTCGTCACCTTGGGCATCCGCGGATCAGCTTTGTTTGCATCGTGACCGTCCAATGACACAGTTGTTTCCCATTTAAAGTCGAGAGTATCCAACGGGCAAGCCAAGTGTGGTGCACAGCACTTGACAGCCATGCCACCGACGAGAGCCACGCCGACGAGAGCCACAGCCCGGATCAAACACGCACTTCTTCCCGCCCAGCGAACCCGCTTTGGCGCCTTTTCATTGCTCCATGGGGTTACAAATCGCGCCACCATGCCCGAATTTCCATCATCCATCCCGTGCTCGCAAAGCCTCCTTGTATCTAACCGACGTGATGTCGCTTGGAGGAACTCTCCAACCGGTTGTTTTGATCGCGGCCGAGTGTGTAACCGTGTGTCCTTTGACTTTTGGCCGTCGCGACCATGGCGCAGCGACTGCGGCGCTTGGCGATGGCCCTTGGCTTCTTCCTGCACTCTTCTGGTGCGTCCACCCAGTCGCCACATTGCTCGCTTGCTAACGACTCTGTCTAGTCGTAAGCGTCGCGGGGCAGCCCCAGTACCGCGTGGAGAGCGCGGATATGCTGCCATCGAGCAGTCTCGTGACCTTTCCGTTCCTTCCGGCCGCGCTGCTCCAGGGCGAGACGCTCTCGAATCTCTCGCTTCGCGCGCACGCGCCGCTGTCGATGGCACTCAACGTCAGCACCCACGTCGACGCGAACGCGACCTTCCGCATGACCCCGAGCGTCGTCAACTGCTCGAGTGTCACGACCCAGACCTTTGCGCTGCGCGTCGACGCTAGTAGCAATACCACTGGCAACTACACGCTGACGTTCTATGACGTGGCGACGGCATCGGTGCTCTACACCACTTACATGTTGGTGGTGCCACCGCCGTTTGTCGCGTCCGTGACGGCGCCGAGCTGGACGGGCAACGCGATCTGGAACGACTCGTTCGACGCTCAGCCGTGGGGCGCCGTCCCGAACGCATCGACATCGATTTGGGCCAACATTTCGCAAGGGTTTGTGAGCGACACGTGCACGCCGGTTTGAAAATACGATCAACTTGATACAAGACACAATGTGTCTATATTTTGTGGTAGGGTGGAAAAGCTCTGTACTTTACACATCTCTTCGCACGGTATGCTGCCACGTCACCGATCGACGTGCTCGGATTTGACTTGCAGCTCGCGTTTACGTACGTCTACGGTTTTCTGCCCAATCAGACGTACGACAGCGTCGGCAACAACACATTGTCCTGCGTGCAAACCAACCCGAACTCGCCTTTCAACGTCGAGTACCGTGCCGCCAACGACACGGCGTGGCATGTGATCACCGTGGTGCCGGTGCCACCGACGCCGACACCGGCGCGTCAGACAGTCCGCTTGTCACTGCCACCGACTGCGAGCTCGAATGCGTCGTCGTTTCGGTGGATTCAAGCCAACCAGACAAGCGGTCGTCTCGGCTCCATCCGCGGTGCGTGGCCTTCTACAAGTCTTGACTCGATCGTCTCATCTCGGAACTAGGCACGCGGTACCAATGGCAGTACCGCAATCTTTTCGACCAGTGGGCGATTGACGACGTGGTTTTACGCGGGCGCGTGCAGGCACCATTGGCGACGACGCCGGCGCAAGTCGGCGTCGATGCGATATCGGTGCAGCTGCAAGCCAACGCGACCGACAGTGTCATTCTCACGACCATCGGCGACGGCTCGCACGCGTTCCCTGTCTGCGACTTTACGGCCTTGCCGCTATCGACCACGACCGTCGTCTTGACGACGACCAGCATCATCCACGCGGTGACATGCGTCCGTCCGAACCAACAGAGCTACGGGTACCGGTCTCCACGGTATGTCGTGCAGGCGTTGCCGCCGATCCTCGTGAGCACGAAAGCCACCGATGCGATGGGCTACTACACCGTGCAAGCGACGATGCCCCGACCGAATATGACGCTGCGCTTTACGTTTGGCAACGGCTCGGACGTGCCGAGTTGCACGTTCGGCCATGCGATCGTGTTGACGGCCAATGCGACGACGACGTCAATGGTCCTCAAGAGCAACGGCGTCCTCCAAGCAGTCGCTTGCATGCGTGGTCTCGTCGGCAGCACGGTTGTCCGACCGCCGGCATTTGTCGTCCAGCCGCCGCCACCGACACTCGCGTGGGTCCATGCCACGAGCATTTCAGAGTCGGCACTCTTTCCCGTCACGATGACGACGACGAGCACCGATGCGAGCCTCGTCGTCGTCGTCGTCGACGCCAACGACACGACGACGCGTCCGTCGTGTCCGCTGACCGTTGCGCGTACGCCGACGTTGCGGCCCAAGTCGAGTCTTATGTGTTGTAGATGCAACCAATGCCACATCGGTGACGCTACGACCTGGCCAACTCGTGCGCGCCGTGAGCTGCTGCGTCACCACCGTGTGCAATGACAGCGCCACGTCCGTGCTGGGGCCGGTTGTCGCGAGTGCTGCGCCGCCGACGTTCACATCGCAGTGCTCGACGACCGCCATGGTCACGAGCGTCGTGACGCTGACGCCGGGGACGACGACGGGCGTCATCAAGTACGCCGTCAACTCGGAAGCCGTCGACTGCACCAGTCGTGGGACATTGTACAACGGCCCGT
This sequence comes from Saprolegnia parasitica CBS 223.65, assembly GCF_000151545.1. Classification (NCBI taxonomy): domain Eukaryota; phylum Oomycota; class Saprolegniomycetes; order Saprolegniales; family Saprolegniaceae; genus Saprolegnia; species Saprolegnia parasitica. The sequence continues at coordinate 21,621 of NW_012156591.1, forward strand.
TTCCGGTTGCCAAGCCCGCGGGGGGCGCGGCCGTCGTTGTGACCGCCATCACGTGTGTGCCTGGGCTCCTGCCCAGCACGGCGCTGGTCGTCACCGTGCCGGTGGCGAACTGCTGCGCCAACGCGATCTGGTTTCCGTCGGCGGACCCGACGCTCGACTGCAGTAGCATGACCCTCTTCCGAGACGATTTCGTCAACTGCAATCTCTCCCAGTGGACCCCCGCGACCACACAGTTTGGTGGCGCCACAATCAACGGCGGCGTCCACGCCAGCAACGTCCAGTGCGCTTTTGACGCAACGCTGAACCGGTCCGTGCTCGTGCTCTCAGCCCATGGCGATGCGTACACAGGGACAAGTCCCGAGGGTGTCACCGTTGCAGCCAACGGATCTGGTACGCCCTTTTCGTGTGCGACGAACCAGAGGGGTCTCATCTGGTGTGGATAAACTAGTCGTGCCACGACTGGCAACGGCGCTTTTCAGCGGGTGGGCCTTGCCGGGCTCGCCACCCTTCTTTCCATGCAACCCTCGGGTTGAACCCTGCGCGTCCAAGCGAGTTGGCGCCAGCGTCTCGACAACTGCGCAATGGAATGCCGGCAGTACGTCGACTTGATATTCTTGGATTGTTTCAACTTGATACAAATGGATGATGTATGGATAGTCGCGAGCTTTCTCGTGCAACCGTGCACGGCGTTTGGCACGAGCTCGGACGCGTGGTTGCGCAACGTAAGCGACATCGTTGTCGACGTCGACGCGTCATACGTGGCGTACGCGGACCTCTGGCGCGCGAGCTTGGGCCAAGAACGGTCGCCCCCACCGTTCCCACATGCTGTCTTTTCGCATCTCCGAACCGACACCGCGTACCATCGCGTGTTTCTTCAGTTTAACGCGACCGAGGGGCGCGCAAACTTGTACCGCGACGGCCAACTCGTCGGCAAAACGCGCCGTCTTCCCGTGACAACGAATCCGTCGGCGCTCACACTGAACCTCTGGTTCCCGAACGCGTGGGCGGGACTACCGCAGTTTGAATCGTGCACGACCAACGTCGCAGACGTTCAAGTCGTACAACTCGAGGCGGCCGCCAACCGATGGTGCGAGTTTGAGCAAGCGACGGTGGCTTGCTCGTCGGATGCCGAATGTCTTGGGTGGACATCGATGCACTGTCTCATGCCACTCGCAGTGGCCGTGTGCCGTGACCGGCAGTGCCGCTTTCAGATGGACGCGACGTTTGGGGCGGCGGCCATCAAGGCTGGCAATCTCTTCCTAACCACCGTGTAAAGCAAAGGTTGGCATTGCAATACAATATGTCTGATGCAAGTATACATCGCTCTGTTTTGTTTTCCGTAGTATGTGATCTTGATGGAGCTCAAACAGGAAATTGACCATGTCGCTTTCAAGTGCCATCGACTTGAATTGTGGGGAGCGACGCACGACCATGGTATTACAGTATGTGTGCTTGTAGTGCTGAGACGATTCGAAAAAGTTGGCGGACCAGGGGAGGCCAGGAGATGGGAAAGCAGGTATACCGGTACCGGTAGTCGAATCGTTGCTGGGGGAAGGGTAATAACATAGCCGAATTGTTTTAGTGCAAGCGGTCAATGTGGGCGTCGCAGGTCATCCTCCAACAAGTCCAGCAAGTCCAGCAAGTAGAGGTATGGCGGGACGAGAACGAGGCATGGTCTGCAACGGGTGCGGTACGCGAATACTTTCAATTCATACTAGAAATTTGAATAAGAAAGTGGGACTCTCTCCGCGGCCCGAACCCGGATTCACCTAAACCAGTGCCTAAACCAGTTGCTCGACTGAAAATATGATGAGAACAGTCTTCTTGTCGATTTGTATCAAGCGCGGAACCGTTGAAATTTGCAGTTGCACCAAGTCGTTAACTCATTTTTCAATTGGACTTGCCATGCCCAGACCGTCTTCGCCTCGTAACGTTAAAAAGAACACGCGCACTGCGTGGACCAAAGAGCAGGTAGGACGTTCTCGTGTCCAGTCCATACCTCACACATCACACGTCACATCCAGATCCAAGCACTTAAAGTGGCCGTCGCCGAGTACGCAGACAGCGCAGGTCGCGGCAAGTGGAAGGTTCAGCAACCACGCTACCTAGGACCAGTCGTCACATCAACTTCGTAGGCGATTGCTGCCCAGGTACCCGGCCGGAACGACGCGCAGTGCCGACAGCGCTGGGAAGACTCGGCCAAACCGGGTCGTAAAGAAGGTCCTTGGAGCAAAATTGAGGACGCCGCACTACTGGCAGCCGTCGAGAGAGCCAAACACGTGAGGTGGCGCCGCTGGACGATGGTGGCCGAAGCCATTCCGCATCGCTCGTGCGTTCTGATGAAGTGGCATAACTGTTTATCTCACCCTCTTCTAGTGCCAAGCAGTGCGAATACCGGTACAAGAACCACCTTGCGGCCAAGGCTGCACCTCTCTCGTACGGTCTTCGATCCCCAAAAGCGTGTGTACTGAAGTACGGTGAACTGTACTAGGGCGCTAACTGGTCTTCGCACCATGACACACCAAGATCAGCCAACGACGCCACAGCTCCCAAGGTGCGCCTCGTTCGATATCGATTTTTTGACGGAAGACATGACTCCCGTGATGATGACATGTCTTCCATCAAAACACACAAGTCGTGATCACTCATGTCACACTACTTGATAGTTTGCACCACCTTTCGCCACAAGGCATGCGACCGCTCGTCCCCGCCTTGCGCTACCCATGCAGTGGTATGCTACCGCTGCCCTTCCTCGAGAGCACCGATGCGAGAAACAATCTGACGGCGGAAATCTGGACGTTGCAGCCGCTTTTGACAAAGACGACGGTCGCCTCGTGTGCGCACCAGGTGCTGGACCTTGCGATTCAATGCGTGGCGGCGCTTCCGGTCGAGGATAACACTGCTGTTATGATGGGACTGCACGATCTGCGTGCTGGTCTGCTGCATCAACCCATGGCGTGCAGTAGACCATCGTTGCCGCTCATGTCTCGACAGCTCGAGACAAGGAGCTTTATCAACGACCCCAGCCGCCACGGCCGTCCGGTGAGAAATGTGGCGCCGAAGAGCGCCACAGACCAAGTACGACGCATGGGCCAGTGGCACTGTCAGTAGTTGCCATCCAGTTACGTGACCGCAGAGCGGTACGCCTCGATCGAGTAGAAGCGATAAAACAAGCTAGTCACAGCAGCCAAGGACACTATCGTCCGACGCCTCCATGGACTATGTAGCAAACTTGAATAGATGTTCCAGACAAAGCACATTTTTGCCACCAAAAACCAAGTTCCGCCAACGTCATCATGCTTTTGGTCCGCTGGGCGTCGCACTCGCCACGTATTTGTATCAATTGGAGAGGAGCGTTACAAATGCAATCCAATAGCCAATGGCCTTGCATCTTGGCGGCCATTTTATCCAATGAGAGCTGTTTATCAGCCCGTTGGCGGCGGCTTTTTTGCAAGAGTGGCAGTCCTTGAACGATCTACCGCGCTGTCGTTCCAGGGCTAGCTCGATACCATGTCCTCGCTCTTGTTCCTTGCACGAGAGGCAACGTCCCAAGGGCGTTCACGCTCGAGTCGACTCTGCGGAACTTTACGATCGTGATGGGCAGCAAAATGTCAACTTGCCAGCAGTTTTGAGTGACGGGGATTGGCTGCCGTCTGGCTGGTTTGCGCTGAAGTATCGGGAAGTCCGGATACGACAAGCATATCCGGAAGGTACGGCTCGTGGAATAGATGTGGCGAGCATATATATATATATCCGCTGACGTTTTTAAAATACCACGCTGTTTGTATGTGGACGCGGAAAAGGACTTAATAATTTTCGTGCGCTTGACGAACTGATACTAAGAACTGATAGACTCGGTGGGTTTTTGTATTAAAATTAATACATTGATAATTCGTCGGTAGCCACAGCATGAGCACAGCGTCGTACTCGCCAGCGTCGCCGACGGCGCCCAAGAAGAAGGGCGAGCGCACCGCATGGACCAAGGAGCAGGTTCATGGCCTTGCCAGCATGCCACGGCGTTGCTCATGCTCTCGTAGGTCGAGGCGCTCAAGAATGCGGTCACCGAGTTTGAAGCCACGCACCCGGGCGGCGTCGGCCGTGGCAAGTGGAAGGTGCGCCCGTCGCCCATGACGATTAGCGTCGTTGAGTCGCGCATGTAGGCCATTGCGGCCAACGTGCCCGGCCGTAACGATGCGCAATGTCGGCAGCGATGGGAAGACTCAACCAAAGAAGGGCGCAAGGAAGGGACATGGACCAGCACCGAAGACAATGCGCTTCGTATGGCGGTGGAGGCCACCAAGAACGTGACGTGGCGGCGCTGGACGATGGTAGCCGAGCGAATTCCCAGCCGAACGTACGCTGGCCTTTTGTGTGTTGCCGATGTGATGGACGTTGTGCGTACGTAGTGCCAAGCAGTGCGAGTACCGGTACAAGAACCACCTCGCCCCCAAGAGCGGGCGCACGTACACACCTTTCTACAATTCCCGGGATACCTCATGTGCCGAGATAGGGCGGACTCGCACGGGACCAATGCTCTGAGTTTCATGGCCGAGGTCACCATGGGCCAGAAAAAGCTGCAGCCGTACGGCGTATGAAAGAGATCGCTTGCTCACGACAGTCTCGTGATAGAAATGCGGCGGGGATGATGCCGACTTACGCTGTGGCGCCAGATAACTGCTTCATGGCGGCACGCAGCATGCCGCCCCTCGGCGGGGCGCATCATAGCTACTACAACATACCGGCAGCCATGCCGCCGATCAACGACGGGAACGTGAAGGAGTCGTTGACGACGGCGATCCAGGCGTTGCAGCCGCTATTGACCAAGACCGTCGTGGCCGCCTATCCCAGTCACATCTTGGACCTCGCCGTGCAGTGCATTGCGGCCTTGCCGGCCGAGACAAGCGCGGTCGTCCGCGAAGTCCAAAAGCTGCGCTACGTTCTTGCCGAGCAAATGCCATGCAGAGGGGGTGCACCATCGATGACGCACTCGCCCTATGGACAGCCGTACGCACCGTCAGTGGCGCAACCCCAGCCAATCGCCGTAGCTCCAAGACCAGGCATGGGCAACCCTGCCGCCGCGTCCACGCCGATCGAAACCATTGATGCCCCGTACACGACCGTGTCCCACCCGACGTACCCAGCGGTGACCACGAACGGGGTCGCAGGCTGGCATCTTCCAACCCCACTGGTGGATCGGATGCAAGCCTTGACCGAAGCTTCCACGACGATGCCACCCACGCCACCAGCTCCTACGGACCAGCAACGGGTCCTGAGCATTGACGGGCGCCCGAAGACGAAGCCCACGAGCCAACCCGTGACATTTGTAGTTACCAACCCAGCGACGGAGTCGCTCCGCACGTCGTCGGACTTGCCGCTCTCGACTCCGGGCAAGAACAGCAAACACGTCGGGCGCCAACCGACGACGTTCACATTTCGCGCATCCGAGTCGACCAACGGCATTCGCGTGATGCCAGCCATCACGCCCGAGTGCCCGACCACGTAGCCCGACACGACTGCACTTGCTTCCGCCGCCCAGCCCCGCTCCGCCAGTCGGCGCAAACTAACGGCAGCGACGACAGCCTCGACGACGCCGCCGCGCATCGGACCCTTCCCGAGCTGTCATTTTGTACGGCGACATGAAATACAGACGACACATCATTTGGTATGGATCGAGCATGTGTTTGTTGAAGCACGCAGGAGCACGCCCATGGACTTTCACCAACATGTTGACGGTGCGAGTCGGAAAGGGAGCGGACAGCAAGTGTGCTTCAAGTGTTTACTAGTACTGGCCTTCTGGAACCTCTGTTTCCGGAGAGACCTTTTGATGATGTAGTGTATATGCAGTCGTTTGAAACACACACTCTCCTCTGTCCGGTGGTCCGAGTACAGGAGCCTGCGTACAACCTCGCGCGAGCTAGCCCTTCGCGAGTGGGGTCCACCGCGGGATGGACCTCTCCGTGCGCAGCTCACTCCCAACGACCAAGTGCTGGTGCCGACTCCGTCGCACTTTAGTTTGTGAAATCATCGTCATAATGAAGCTAGCGCGGAACGCGTTCGTATAGTGTAGATGGGCGGAAAAGAGAGGTGGAGGACCCTTGCGAGAATCGTCATGTCGAGTTGGACACTAAAAATATCAATAGGCAAAGTCGCAGACCCCAGACGACTAGGCATGTCGCGTGCGACTGTCCATGATGAGTGCTTCGATATCCTGGCGCAGCGCCGCGGTGGCTGTCTGCACGGCCACGAGCGCCGGCGACGACTTGGTCTCGAGAGCGATCTGCGCGTTGTTGAGGAGAATCTCGACTTGGTC
>NW_012156591.1:28471-31218 GCF_000151545.1 Saprolegnia parasitica CBS 223.65
AGGTGCCATACGCGCGGGCTCCTCTGCCGGCATCGGTGCTGCGGCTGGTGCGCGTGGTGCAGCACTAGGCTGTCCAAGGAGCATGATCTTGGCCGTTGCTGGCAGCGTGCTGAGATCCACCGTCGCGCCTGTCTTGAGCTCCTTGCCTCGACAGAGCAGCTTCTGCGCCGTCGCCGGGACATGAAAGAGCGGCTCGATGCGCGCCTTGAGCTCAGCCACGGGCAGCACTGCGTCACTGTCAATCGACAGCTGCGCCGACTGCTTCCCAAAGACGATCGTCACCTGGCGACCCATCGTGCCAAAGCCAAAATGCGACGATTGCACTTTCTCAATATAGTGTTTGTATTACACTATTAATGGATCGCACGTTGGCTCCCAAGGGAGCTTTGGAGGCGCAAGTTGAAGGTCACGATATTGACATACACGTCGACCACGCGGGCGCTCGCCCAGCGAGACTAGTACCGGCGCAGGCAGCTGCCTGACAGTGAGAGACGCGTGCAATGCGATGAGGTTTGAGGCGATCGGCGGGGACGGTGACCCTCGAAAACCGATTCGAGTTCTCTAAAACTTTATTTTTTCTGCCAAGGGCCACGCGCGCATCGAGATGGCGCCACTCTCAGTGTACTACTACAGCATAGGTCTGGGGATGATGATGGTTGACGCCACAGAGCCGTTGATGGCGGCGAAGCAGTCGTAGCTGCAAAGCATTGTCTTTATGAGACATTATTGATAGCTTGATATTTTATAGGTATGCTGAAACAAAGTCAACTTGACGGAATTGAGTTTTTGTATGGACCAGCTGTTCTAGCCGAGCGGCCTCGAGCCACTGCTTGCATGGACCCTTGCCATTGGCTGCATTCTCCATTACATTTCCGGATACTGAAACGAAATATCAAACACTGTATATTTGTATGAGAATCCGGATGGTCAAGTTGATTGCAAGTATTCGCGGCTTGAAAGAAAGGGCGGCATTCTCGAATTGGCCATCGATGAAGACGACCTCATCGCGATCGCCTTTGGCGCAATGCGGAAGCCAACGCGCCGCACCGATCCAGGAGCAGGTCAGTAGATGTGTGTCAGCGTCGCCCACGGCCCTTGTACTAGGCCGCAGCGCTCGACACTGCCTTCTTCCATTCGAGCGAGTCGCCTTGCATCGGCAACGACCCCGCTGAGTCGTTGACGACGGCGATCCTGGCATTGCAGCCGCTATTGACCAAGAACGCCGCGGCCACCTATCCCAGTCACATCTTGGACCTCGCCGTGCAGTGCATTGCGGCCTTGCCGGTCGAGTCAAGCGCGGTCGTCCGTGAAGTCCAAAAGCTGCGCTACGTTCTCCCTCACCAAACGCCATACAGGAAGGTGGCACGATCCATGGTGCGTGCACCGCCATCGACGTCGCTGCCGATCGCGTCAAAGCCAGAGGCGCACAACGTTGGCTGGAGCACTGGCGCCAATCCGACGTCTCAAGTGTCGATTAAAGGCCATTACGCAGCCGATGCACACGCGATGGACCCAGAGACGACCAGGAACGTGCACCCGAAGAGAGATTTGGATCAACCAGCAATGTTTTCAGCCAACAGCCAAGCCCGTCCGACCGAGACGGACCTCCCGCGCTCTCCCGGGAGTGAAAAGCCCGTCTGGGGCCAGCCTGCAACGTTTGGACCCAGCGCCTCGGAGTCGGCCAACGGCATTTGAATCATGCCAACGCTCGCGCCCTCGAACACGTACTGTAGCTAGACGACACCTTTGCCAATCACCGTCGTCTTCCGAGCCATCGCGCTCAATAATAAAACTCGAGCGTCGAGCGGGTTATATAGGTACACTTGGCACTAGTATGTCTCTTCTCTGACCCCAGGTAACGAGGCAAGCGACTGTCCATGATGAGTGCTTCGACATTCGGTGCCGCCGTGGTGGCTTAGTGCACGGCCACTCGAAGGTAATTTGAACGTTGATAGATAGATAGATAGATAGATAGATAGATAGATAGATAGATAGATAGATAGATAGATAGATAGATAGATAGATAGATAGATATGACGTTTCTTCGGGTCAATCAACACAGCAGTACTGGCTGTTAGCTATGCACGACGTTGTTGAGCAGAATCTTGATTTGGTCGAAGGGATGCGCGAGCGTGAGGTTCAGGTCAAGCAATCCCGCGCGACTTTGGCGTAGAGCTCGCGCACCTGAGCCGCATACGCGGCCTACTCGATTGTCAGGCCACAAAGTTTCATAGCTGTAGTTCGATGCCGTGCGTGGGATGCGTGGGGCCGCTGTACTAGTAGTCGGTAGGCGCATGAGCATGACCAAGTATCATACACTATATAACGTCGATTGGCGATCAGCATATGAAATAGTGTACTATGGTTTGGTTTCCTTTGCATTTGGCAAGTCCATAAGGCGATGACGTGGACGGTGGCGTTGGCCGTTGCTGTGGCCATCACCGCGTCGTGCGCGGGCGACGACAGCCTGCGCTGGGGCACCTACCACTCGGGTCTCTACTTTGGCGTCCGATCGCGGACGCACCCGACGCATGTCAGCGCAGGCCTTCTCTGGACGTCGGCCAACGAAGACGTGAGCCAGCTCAAGCACGAGTGCTCGGAGCGCGACCGGCTCGAGTCGTACGGCTGGACCAAGCACAATGGGCGATCGTTCGGCCAGCAGACGATCCGCGACCGGCTCAACCGCATGGCCATCGAGACGACGTTCCTCAAGCCACCGGCGCACGACGGCAGCGTCGCGACGCATT
>NW_012156592.1:0-7124 GCF_000151545.1 Saprolegnia parasitica CBS 223.65
TGGAGCGACTCCCGTCGCTGCCGTCCACATGGCGCTTGAGAATCGCTCGCTGGAAGATGGACTCGAAGCGAGGTTTGGCGTCGCCCTTGACACGGCTCTGCTTGTCCAGGTCCGCGACCATGCCAAACTCGAACGACGTCGGCAGGTGCTTGTAGTCGATCAATGGCGGCGACGGCGTGTAGCTAGGCCGGCGAAAGTGCGACGACGAGACTGCAATCGCCGATGGCACGGTCGTGGCCACCGAGAGGAAGAGCGCAAGGCCGAGCATGGCGAGGAGCGCGTAGCGCACAGTCGTGCGGTCGTACCAGTGCATAGAGGCAGAGACAGGCGTCGTCTTCCAAGCGGCTTCGGCGTCGTAGCTGGGCTTCCGTTTCTGCGATGACCCGAACCCAAGGATCGGCAGCATGTAGCGACGTCGGCTTAATGCCACTTGGCATGGGTAAAATTAGCCCCATTTATTTCAACCAATGGCATCGGCCCACGGCGCTCAATGGCGGGTAATTGCACCATTTTGGCCAATCATAGTGCATGCCCGCTGCACCATTTCGACGTAGAATAGTGTTATTTATAGTCGACGGCACAGGCCTTCACGCGGTAAAGCTCCAGCGACAGCTTACGTGCATTGCTCCTAGGAGTACAGTCTCTCTCGTTAAGCTGCAAGCATATACTTTCAATGCATCGCTTGCGGCTTGGCCTATAGCAAACCGACAGGACTCTTTCTGTCAGGTAGTTTGTCGGTAAATGGTGTACGTTAGTCACCCTTGTTCGTATCCGGATCTTAGTGGATCTATGGGACACATTGTGATTGGTCAAAAAGAAATACGAGTGAGCCAATCACGTCGTCGAAGGTTTGACGCAGAGGATCGCAACACGCTCGCCTGGGAATGGCGCCAACGCGGACACGCGAGAAGAATAGCGCAAGAAAGAATAAGAGTGATCGGCCTTATAGCAGCCTATTTGATTCACAAAGACATCAATGACTTGAGGGTGAGCATGGCGTCACGTAGAACCTGCGATCCAGAGGCCATCAAAGTCGCTTCTTGCCTCCTTGGATCGCTCGAGGCTTGAGGACACGTGTCATTACCGGCATGTAATTTTGTAGACGCGCCGGCGTCGCGGTTCGGCGAAAGCAGCTGCCCTTGATTTCGCGTCGATGCGGCGTCTTTGAGCACTGGCCTTCGAGTGAGCCTGATCCAGTGATGACGATGGCGCTCGGAGGCCGCTGACTGGTCAAGGCCGAGTCCACTACCTCGTGACACGCGCGAGCCTGTCGTGCTAACACGATCTGCCATAGCCACGCATCTGTGCGACAGTCAAATGTGCGTAAACGTCAAACGATGTTCACGCAAGGCGATCGTACATCAACAACTCACGCATTACCGTACCAACTTAACTTACATGCAGCAAATGTGTTATCGAGAGCACGCCGGGGGCCTTGGCGCGCGCCGTTTCCCGCGCATGCGCAACGAGCGACGCCATGACGGCCGCGCGGTTGTCGCCGCAGGACGACCCCGCAATCACGTAGCGTCCGTCTTCGAGCTGGTCAAAGTAGAAGATGCGCTCCATGATCGTGTCCATCGCGTAGCCGCCGCCCGCGAGCACGTCGATCGTGGCCTCGTCCTCGTGTCCGAGGATGTAGCCGAAGCACGCCTCAAGCAATGGCCGTGTGATTTCGACGTGCAGCGAGACCTCGAAGCGCACGATGTTGGCGCGGACGGGCGCCATGGCCAGAAGCGGGTTGGGCTGCGCAAAGAACTGGCCGACGCGATACCACATGCTGATAAAGTTATCCAGCGTCCGGCCGTGGGCCATGAAGTCAGGCGAGAAGGTCGATCGGAAGAAGGCCTCCTGCGTCGGGCCAAAGCCGCCTTGCGACATCATGTTCTTGTACTGCATCGTGAGCGCCATCGGCGCCGAGTGCTCGGCGTAGAACGACAGCGGCCGATGCACCTCGAGCGCCCGCTTCTGCGCGGCGAGTGCGTCGATCTGCGCATGGAGCGTCGCGATCGCGTCCTCGAGGTTGGACACGTTGCGCTTCCGCCGCTCGCGGTAGCAGCGCATGTTCATCTTGCACTGCACGCGCCGGCGGATCTTCTTCTCCTGCGCGGAGAGCGCGGTGGTCGGGGACGGGTGCGTCATTGACGGCAGATTCGGAAATGACCTCTGCGTTATCACGATCGGCGCCGTGTTTCCGAGCTTCTGGAGGAGCCAGCTCGGTCCGAGGCCGCCAAACATCTCGCGTTTTGTATGGATGACGAGCGTTTCATTACGATCGCTCTGATTCCCACAAAGCGTACAATTACCAGACAATCACGTACGACGATTGGTTGGTTCAAGTGCTCAAGTACTTCATATGCGAATTGCTATGCTTTCGGAAGACGCTTGACGCCCATAATCCAAACCCAGCTGGCAAGGGGTTAGCAATTGATGAGTTATTGCGGGTGGGTAACATTATCAGCGCACGACCACCACACAGCGGGTCGACGCTACTGCGGCCATGACGTCGTCGCTTGCACAAGGCGCGCGCTAAGCTGGTGCTAGTTCTGCAAACAGCTTAGAGCATCGCATTTTCGACGTTTTAGGACTTGAACTGTTGTGTAAACGGTACGCAGCGACCAAAGGCGCCGCCGCCGTTCATTTGGAAGAGCAATCAACCGCCATCTGGTACCACATGTGTGATCACGCGTTGGTTATCATGCCGCGTGTTCGGCAAGTTTCCTTCAATGGGTTTTTGGGACATTGTGGGATTTACACCATTAGAATGGGTTTTACTGACTGTAAAAAAGATGGGACTTTGCAACGGCGCATATATCTGATATAGCCCAAAGCAGGTGCTTGTTTGTCCCAATATGGTGTGCAGGATTCGTGATTGCTCATGGGTAAAGACCGAACCCAGACCGTTAGTTTTGTGGAGAATATATGCCTGGAAGTTCCTTCCTTTCTCGTGCGATAAGTCGACAAGCACCGCGCCCCGTCCTGGCCTACGAGCGCCCATTACACAAGCGAGCGACGGCTCAAGGTTGTGTCGAGAGCACGCTTCTGCATCGATGACTTCCTCGTCTTCATTGATTGACCCATGCCTAGTATCAAAGGCATCAGTTCGCAGAGGTCTTCGCAGCTCTGACCTACTACCGCGCGACCTGCCCAAGAGCGGGAATTGTTGAGTCCTCAACAACAGCGTATCGCATCGTCTGGAACAATCAAGCGTGTTCATGATTGATCGATATCGCTCACAAGGACCTCGGTGGCGCCGGTGGGGGCGACGCGGTTGACCGATGCAAGTCGCATGCGGTCTGAGATGCCCGCTCTGAACAGTGCCATCTCACGAGAATCGACGTCTCGGAGCTCGTGCGCAAGACTTTTGCTCGCGACGGCGCCAAGTGCTACGATGTGTACCACGTTGTACTCGGACATTGACCGGTGCGACGGCAACGTCTTTGCGACGCGGAGCACGAACCGCTGCTGCTGTAGTCGCGTCAACCAAAGCCCCCTGGTCGACGACATTCTCGATGCGGCTGGAAACACGCTGTCGCACTTGCACCTCGTTAACAGTGACGACGGCGAGTCGAGTTGCATGTTTGAGCTCGAGTTCCCGCCCGATTCGAACACCAAAGATCGCGTTATACTCTCTCAGCATAGTTTTCGATCCAAGCCGCGTTCTTTAAACGATGGCTTATCGCTTGAATCACTACACCCGACGCCACGCCATCTTGCCTCCTGCTTTTTGTTTCAACTTGACACGTTTTCGGTGATCGATGGTCACTTGCATTCTCGTACGTACTAAGCCTATGCGATGCAGCGACTGCGGCTTGGATGTTTCTGGCCCTAAATGCACCGCATCGATCGACCGCTTGAGACGCCGGAAAGGGCGGAGCTGAGCATAACTTTTAGCTCACAACTCGCCAACGCCCGTTCGTTAGGGGCCAACCAGCAGCTGAAGCCTGAATAGCACACCGCCACGGACCCAAGAAGCTCAGGTCCCTTCACGGACAAGTCGCACTACCAGTGGCCATGGAGAGACTGCTGCGAGCAGCCTTGTGCGTTGTTTAACCTGTTTAACGTTTAACGTTGCCGTGGGCCAAAGTCCAAAAGCCTATTTTCAAAATAGGATGTGGTCCTAATTTCATTTTCATTTTTGCTTCGTGTCGACCGATATGGGCCTCCGACTCGTGGAAGAGCTCGACGCGCCGAGCCTCCTCCTGCTCACGCTCCTCTGCGTCCTCGTCGAGGCAAGCATGCACTACTACTCGCACCGCGGTGAGCGCCCCGGCGCCGACGAGCTTCGCCTCCAGAAGGAGCATGCGCTCCTCTCGCTCCAAGCCAAGAAGCTCAACTCGGTCGACATGTTTGTCGAGCACTCCAAGATCACGCGGCAAATGAACACGATCAAGAAGCAGGAGCAGACGTTGGCGATGGAGCGCATGGCGCGGTTCACGGTCTCGCCGCTCGTCAAGTACGTGCAGCCGGCGTGCCTCGTGTTCATCGTCGCCTTGTACTGGAACGCACCCCTGGTCCTCTTCCCGTCCGGGTACCTCATGCCCCTCGAGCGCCTCCTCGCGATGCCCTTCTTCCCCGCTGGCGTCGTCTCGGCCGGTGGCTGGTGGTGCCTCTGCCGCCGCGTGCTCGGCAAGGTGCTCAACTAAAGTAGCATAACACAGCATCATATCCATGCATGCGATTAGCCCATGTTATCGCCGCCGTAGCCGGCGCTCTGGCCGCCAAGGTAGTCGCGCCGGCCCGCGTTGATCTTGCGGGCGTTGGCGTCGAGCTTCGGGCAGTCGGTGATGCGATGGCCGAGGCCGCCGCAGAAGGCACAGCCCTTCGAGCCCGTCGCGTTGGCCTGCGACGTCTCCATCGGGTCTTCAAGCGCGCGGAGCACGGGTGGCACGCGCTGCTTGGCCTCGACGAGGAGGTGCTTGAGGTCGAGGAGCGCGCTCTCGGGCACGTTCTTGTTGATAAAGGTCGTCGCGACGCCCGTCTTGCCGCAGCGGCCCGTGCGCCCGATGCGATGGACGTAGTTTTCAATCTCGGTCGGCATGTCAAAGTTGATGACGTGCTGGATGTCGGGGAAGTCGAGGCCTTTCGCGGCAATGTCCGTGGCCACGAGCACGTCTTTGGCGCCGACTTTAAACGCGTCGATCGCTGCATTGCGCTCGACCTGGTCCTTCCCGCCGTGGATCGAGACGGCCGCGACGCCCTTGAGCAAGAGGTACTCGTGGATGTCGTCGACGTCGCCCTTCCGCTCGCAAAAGATGAGCACGGGCGGCGCCGTCTTCTGGAGACACTCGAGGAGGTACACGATCTTGGCCTCTTGCTTGACGTACTCGACTTCCTGGAGGACATCCAAGTTGGCGGCGCCGGCGCGACCGACGTTGACAAGGATCGGGCGCACGAGCCTATCCAAGGTTCAGATTCAGATTCGGATTCGGATTGCGTACACTTGTTTGGCGAAGTCCTGGAACTTCTGCGGCATGGTCGCCGAGAAGAGCAACGTCTGGCGCTGGGACTTGAAGTGGTTGAAGATCGCCGCGACCTCTTCGTCAAAGCCGAGGTCGAGCATCCGGTCGCCTTCGTCCAAGCAAATGTACTCGCACAGATCCAGATTCATCTTTTCGAGTTGAGAAAGTCCTTGAGGCGACCGGGCGTGGCCACGACGATGTGGACGCCCGCCTTGAAGATCAGGTCGAGCTGCTCGCGCTTGTCTTGGCCGCCGATGCAGAGGATGCTGCGCAGCTCTGGAAACCTACATGATGCTCATATCCACCTTCCGACGAGGAGTGAGCGTACCCGCCCTTGAAGAGCGCCGAGGTGAAGTGCTGGACGATCTCAAACGTCTGCCGCATGAGCTCGCGCGACGGCCCGAGGATGACGCCGAACGGCCCTTCGCGGGCCACAATGGGCATCTTGACTTCTTGCTCGAGCGCTCGCAGCACGAGCGGTAGCGTGAACGTCATGGTCTTGCCGCTGCCCGTGAACGCAATGCCAATGATGTCACGACCTGAGAGAATGCACGGGATCGCCTGCACCTGGATCGGCGTCGGCCGCACAATGTTCTTGGCCTTGAGCGCCGCCAGTATCGCGGGCGGGAAGCGCATGTCGGCAAACGACTTGATCGGCGGCGGGATGTCGTCGCCGTCGACGAGGATGTGCCACTTCTTCCGGACGTTCTCGCAGTCGTCCTCGGTCATGCGCGCAATGTGGCGAGGCGGCGTCCATGTCGTCGTCATCGACTCGGTGTACCGAATGCCCTCGGCGCGCTCGGCCGCCGAGACAAGCGCCGCCTTCTGCACCTGCGACGCTTCGTGCAAGAGCTGGACCTCGGACGTCGTCTGCACACGAATGTCTTCGTCGACGCCAGCTTCCTCGCGCCGCTTCTTCATCTCGAACGACTGGTCAATCAAGCTCATGGTCGAGCGCGCGGGCGCGGCCTCGAGCACCTCGTCCCGCTGGAGGCCCGGCGCCTCGTCGTTCGCCTCGGGCGCTTCGTCGCTCTCTTCGCCATCCACTTGGCGGAGCTTCTCATGGACGATCTTTCGCCGCTGCAGTCGTCGCGCTTCTTCTTCCTGGCGACGCTTCTTCAGCGGAACGTACAGCCCATCCTCCATCGTCCCAGCTTCCACGAGATATGCAATCAACTAAACACTACCCACCTCAGTTGCCAATCGACTAGAGCAATCTCTAGTACAACGTACATGGATTCGTACACGTACATTTTGCAATATGTATATTTGTATGGCCTGCGCACACCAGTACATCATGTATCTTCAATCGCAAGTCGACTAGTTAGTCGTTCCACAGTACATAGAGTATTCCCAGCTTCCCTGGGTCCTTCCGTGCTCCCTGACGCTTGCGCCGTTGATCAAGAGTTGTCACCTCTCCATTCGCTGATCTTAGAGGGGAATATGGTCCGAGTAACGTCAGTTGATGGTGTAGTTGAAGCGAAGGAATTTTTAGTTAGTCGAAGCACCAACTGGCAACCGACTCGTCAAGCAGATATCCTTGGCCAAAAGGCGAGCAAGGAGCAAGGGGAAGCGCGGTGCATTTGCCTCCATCATCGCTGCGCACATCGCCTGCTACTGAGACGGTCGGACTGCTTGGCCGCGAGGTTGACGCTGTGCACGTTG
>NW_012156592.1:7270-30652 GCF_000151545.1 Saprolegnia parasitica CBS 223.65
AAAGCCTCGAGCCAGCGCATGCGCCTACTTCGGATGGTCCACGTTATGCATTACATCCTCGAGGTAGAGTCATCGCCTCCATGGATTCCACCAACATGCAAGTAGACGCCGCTGCAGTATGGCGACGAAGAGAAGGAAGAGCTCGAGCGCATGCACCTTCTCCACTACGAGCTCCAAGTGCTTCGCGGCGTCTCGTACGACCTGACGATCGACCTTCCCTACTGCCATTTGTACCAGCTCGTGAGTAAGCTGCCGCCGTCCTGTACGCTTCCGATACTTCGTGACGCCGGTGTCTGGAGGAGCCTTGTAGGTAGCGCCGTTGGCGACGTCTCTAAAGTCATTTTGCGCGAGCTCTTTTGGACGACCATGTGCATCGACTACTCGGCCGTCCACCTCGCGCAAGCCAGCATCGTGATCGCGTGCCACATCAAGCAGACGCGCTGCGAGTCGGCGTGGCTATCGGACAAGCAGCACGCGGCCATGGTGCCATTACGTACACTCCTCCGTCCACTTGCGAGGTTGTCATGGACTCTCTCTAGAGCGCACGACGATGCTGGAGCAGTACATGCAGCTGCACGCGTGGAAGATGCAGCAAACGCGGCTCTTCCAGGCGGCCACGACCACCGACGACCAGAAACACCACTTCCTCGTGACCCAAAAGGGCGGGCTCACATGGCCCGTGCACGGCTCGATCGCAGATCCTAGCGAAATGACCAACCAGGTCGAGTCGCGGCCACCTCCGCCGCTCAAAACCCGAGCCCGGTCGCCCGACAAGGAGCGCGCACGGTCGCCGGACCGCCGCCACCGATCGTCGTCCAAAGACCGTCGCAAGCCACGGTCGCCCGCCAAGGAGCGCAAAGCCTCGAAGCGGTCGCGGTCTCCGCGGTCGCGATCTCCCCGGAAGCGGTCGTCGTCGCCGCGGAAGCGGTCGCGGTCGCCGTCGTACCGCAAAGCCAGCTACCACACGAAGCGGTACTCGCGCAGCCGCAGCCCGGACCGGGGCAGTCGCTACTACGCGTCGCGCCGCCGGTCGCCGTCGTACGACCGCCGATCGCGTCGGAGAAAGGACGACTACGAGAGCGACTACAGCAGTAGCAGCAGCAGCGACGACGACGACCGGTACCGGCGCCGGTCGTCGACCAAGAAACACAAGACGAGTCGCCGCTAACCCAACACGAGTACGTGTTACACAATAAGAACGCGTGCTTTTTACAATTTGGCCGCCGCCCGACGCGCGGCCTGGAGGGTTTCGGCCAGCGACGAGATGCTTCGCGTGAGCGCCGCCGCAAACGTGTGGCACGAGACGCGCTCGATCGGGTCGCTCGCGTCTTCCGTCTTCTTCATGGACGTGACCGTGTAGCCGATGAAGGTCGGCTCGACCGAGTAGCAGACGCCAATGCCGTACTCGACCATGGGCGCGAACCCGCCCCAGAGCCACTCGTACCCCGAGACATTGGACGTCGAGAGCACGAAGTTGCCGTTGCCGCCCGACTTGGTGTACGAGACGTCGGAAAAGATGGGATGCAGCGGCGCACCGGCAAGGACCGACGCGATCTGCAACCCGAGGAGGTGCCGGTCGGCGCCTTGGCCGTCAAGCGCCTCCATCGCGAGCTCTTGGTGCTTGGCGACCGCGGCCTCCAACTTGGCCATGTCGGACGGCGCGTGGAGCCAGGAAACGACCTCGTTCGAGCACGACCGGATGGTTTCGGTGCGGCCGTGGGCGAACCAGCGCGTGTGCGCGCTCTCGTACGTCGGAAGGACCTTGCCCCAGAGCTGCCACGCCGTGAGCTGGATCGCGAGCTGCACAAACGTGTCGGGCGGCATGTGCAGATCCGACTTGATGCGCAGTCGACCGTACTCCTTGTGCCGCGTGACGCACGCTTGGAAGCGCGCGGCCTTGAGCGCAAAGGCAGCCGAGACGTCGGCGATCGTCGCGACGACCGGCGATGGCACCTCGAGCGAGAGGAGCGTCGGCGGCGGCAAGAACGCACTCGACGTGCTCTCGATGCGCGTCTCCATGCTCCCATTGCGGTTCAAGTAGCGCCGCCCGAGCCTAGAGACGTCTCTTTCAAGCTATCAACTTGCAATTGATACCATTCAAACACGGAGCGGTACACGGTCGCGTCCGCGTTGCCGTGCTCCATGTTGCAGCCGACGTTGCCGTTGCCAAAGACGATGAACTGGAGACTCTTGTCGTACCACCGGTTGTGCGCCTCGCCTGCGACGAAGATCAAGAACTAAGAGCCACAACAAGATCTTACCGGCCGCAATGTGCTGGAGGCACTCGGTCGGCGTCGTCGGCGTGCTCTCGTCCATGCACACGGCAAACAAGCTCTCTTGGATCATCTGCAAGCTCGCCGCGTTCGTACCCAGCGGCAGCTACGAGTCCAACTCAGTCCCTCTTGGTCGTGCGTGGCGCCATACCAGCTCCTCCCGGGCTTCGGCCCACACGTCGCGGTGGGCTGACGTAAGCGCGCCGACAGCAAGCTACCGAAACGAGAAACGATGGCACGTTGCAACCTTGATAGATCCAAGCACCTTTGTCGGGAACGAATGGGCGTACTCGTAGATGAACTGCAGCTGGCGCTCGAGGTCGCCGATCGAGAGCAGCTGGTGCTGCGCGTCGACGACAGTGAGCGCGAAGGGGTAGCCTGTCCTCGCCTCCTGAGCTCCAGTGTATTCCATGTACAGACGCACCGCAGCAGAACACAACGACGTGCTCGATGCGCTTGACGCCGTCGACGCGCTCGTACGTGTCGGCCGGCATCTGCGGGATGCGGCAGGACGCAAAGATGCGACGGAACATGTCCATGCACATGGGGCGGCGACCCATTTGCTCCGGCGCGACCTTCTCGAGGAGCAGCATCGCGTGGTACTCGGACGTGTACCGGATGATCTCGGCCGCGCGGCGGCACTGCGGCACCGACTGGTCGAGCTCGCTGAAGGAGCCAAAGCCCGAGATCATGTTGATGTCGATCGCCGTCGGAGCGCGATACGACGTGTAGCCCGCTACGCCCGTGAGTTCGTTGGCGACCAAGAAGGCATATTCGCGTACCGTACTCCCACCACTCTGCCAGCTACAGCGACATACACGTATGAGACGCGAGGCCAGAAGGCAGCGAGCCGTACCCAGTTGCGCTCCGTGGCCGCGCGCTCAAGGAGCGCTTCTTGGAGGGCGTGAGCTTGGCCATTGGGCCCCACAAAGTCCTGCATGAGCTCGGTCGTGTGCTGAAGCTCCTCCTACGACGCTAATGCATTGGCATCGGGCTTATGCAGCGGTCGCCCACCTTGGTCACGAAGGGCGCAATGGACTCGAGGTACTTGCGCGCCGTCTGCTGCAGGTCGGGCACGGGCAGACTCGGGAGGTCCGCCTGGTGGGCGTACCTACGGAGGCGCATAAGGCGGCGACTTGCGCACGACTTACGGACGTCGTCAGCGTGGCTTGCTTGGCCATTTCCAATTCCAAAGTGGCGATCCAAAGGTCGTGCGGTACCGCGGATCGCTTTTTCATTGGCTAAAAAGACAGGCTCCTTCAACCCGCACAGCGAATCAGAGCGCGCTGCGGTGGGTTGAGTCAACACGGACGAGGATGATGCAAGTGGTTCACTTGCGGCAACAAACACTCGTTCTAGCTCGAACATGCTACGTCAGTTGCGATGTCTTGTAGGATACTACGATAGACAAGTTGTCCACATTCTATTTCGCAGTTGGCCGCATACAGATTGTCAGGTGTATATGAGACGCCGGCTGCGTCGGCGTGAAAAGGTGAGAGGTCGGGGCCTCTACACTAAGGAAACGCGTCTGGTGACGTTGCAAGCAACAGCAGGACGAGCTGTGCGGTCGTCTTCTTCTGGCAACTTCGGCGCCTTCATTCGGCAGGAGGCCAGAGTGCTGCACCGCCCGTCGCTTCCGTCTTCCTGATTTTTTTCGCCCTCCTTTGGCATCGCTGCTGTTCATACAAATAGCTAGACACTGGCCCTCTCGTGCTGGACGGAGGCGTTGAAAGGTCTTGCGCAGAGGAGCGCTAGTACAGTAGGAGCGCCCGCAGTCGTCGACAGGGCAAGGTGGCGAGCAATATGATATGCCCACGTCGCCTCTGCCAACTTTTCGTCGTCCCACCGACCTGCCACAGGGTTCGATCCCTGGCCACCTCGAACATTCCCCCGCGAAAGTCCAACGCAGCATCCAGTGCGTTGTGCGGTATTTTGTATTGAAGGCGTCTCGTTGCCAGAGACTACCAGGATTATATTACCGGTATGGACAGTCCCGCGCCACGTTGAAGTTTCCTCGGGATATGCTCACCGCGTGTTTGTGATGCAAAAGCGCGCGCGACCCTCTTGCGATGTTCCACGCTCTCCCGTGGCTTGGTGCCGCTGCCACCGCACGTAAAGCTACTTCGTCCACGTCCCTCACAGGTACGTACACCCAAATGCTGATCCCCACCCGCGAGCATTGCATAAAAGCGGTGTGCGGGCAAGAGAAATGGACGGTTGCGACTGATGGACCCCAAAGACACGAACGTATTCGCCATCCACTGCCGACACGGTGGTGGCGCCGGCGCCAATCAAGCGGTTGGATATTGCACGGTCATTGACACGGAAACGCAGGCGACGCCGTCGGAAGCCTCATCGAGCTGCTCTGCATGTCAGGTTCGTTGGGGAATCATCCGCCGGCTCTCAGATGCGCGCCGCAGCGCCGCACGTTGGGCGACGACCTATGTCTTGACTTCCACTCGATCCGCGACGGACCTGCAAGATTCGCCAGCAGGCACTCAATGATGGTCACCATGTAAAGGCCATGCCAGCGGGCCGAGTCGGCAATCGCGCCACTCTGCCCAACTGGCTTGTGTATCTCACCTGCCACTGAGATTTGACATGGGACAGCTGAGACGTTGGCTTCTGTTGTTTTCATGCATTTTGGCTGTTAAAGAGAAGTATAGGGTGCAAATCTACATGCAAATAGATCGCTGACATGAAAGAGACAATAAAACCATGCCTATTATTTCCTGCAGAGCATACAAAGCGAGAGTGTAGACGAATAAAATTCCAGTTGGTTTTTAATGCGTCGCACGCCTGAACCCATACACATCGTTGCGCTGGCTTCCAGCGTGTTACACCGTAGTTACATGGGCAGCAGGTATAGGAGGTGCAGCAGCAGCAGCTCGCGCCTCTGCATACTTCATTCTGAAAACGCATGAACTCTGCGCGCTCGCACCCAAGCTCCCGCGGCGCCTCCATGCCCGAGTCCTCGTCCACCGCCGGCGAGTTCGCGGCCGGCTGGCTCTGGAAGAAGTCGGGTCGCTTCTCGTCATGGAAGTACCAGTACTTTATCCTCCGCGGCGCCCTTCTCTCGTACTACGACAAGTACCCTGGCGAAGAGTACGCCCACCTCTTCGCGCCCGGCTACACGCAGGGCGACACATCTCCGCGCGGCGTCCTCCGCGTCGTGCACGTCGAGGTCGGCCAGAAGAGCGCGATCGCCTTCAAGGTCTATGGCTCGTCCGGCAAGGTCCTCGACATCCGCGTCGAGACCTCGGTCGCGCGTGCCAAGTGGGTCAACGGTCTCAACCTCGCGTCGCAGCTCGGCAAGCGCAAGCTCGCGACGACGTCCGTCTCGATCGACTCGGCCGACTCGACGCTCGACTCGGACGACGAGAACGCTGTCAACTGCGCAGGCTACCTTACCGTGCCCAAGCACGGCAACAAGTACTTTGTCTTGCAAGGCAACATGCTCTCGATGCACGCAGACGAAAACCCGTGGACCGTCCCGACGTCGCGCAGCTACGTCCTTGGCGTCAAGCCGCTCCCCAACAGCCAGACGCTCGAGGTGCGGCTCAGTCACGGCGCCAAGCCGCTGGTTCTGCAAGCGCAGAGCAGTCAAGAGCGCGAAAAGTGGGTCCACCACATGACCGAGTGCTGCGTGACGCGATAGGCGTCGCCACCGCCCCAGGCCAATGAAAGTGTTTCGCGGCCGACCTTATAATTATATGTCTCGACGTTCTCCTCGAGTCGTGCTGTAGTCTTAATGTAACCATCAACTACGATATCCCTCCGATTGAAGGACGGACGCCATGCAGCCCCTTGTACAATAAAGAACAAAGAGTGTATTCCCTGAGACTAAGAGTATACAAGGTCCATGCCGTCTTCCTACAGCGTACCGAGGAGGAGGAGGCATGCAGTCTGTGTCGCGACGTGAGTCGCCGCCACGTACACCAGACTGGACGACGGCATCGAGTAGATCTCGTTGATCCAGGACGAGACTGTCGAGAGCGATCCGCAAAAGCCCGTTAAGAGCGCGTGCTGGATCCACTAGAATAAGAAATGATAGTCTCTTGCGTGTCAGCGTGCCACGTACGGTCGCGCCAAGGGCCGACGTCGGCATCGCCAGGACGCCGATGCAGCTCACGATGGACGCAGAGACGTTGGCGGCAAACGTTCCGAGTGGAAACGTCTTGGATTTGTTGAGACGGAGCCCGAGACCGTATCGAAGGAGCGCACCGGGCGGCCCAAACACCACGGCCAAGTAGCCGTCAAGGTAGAGCGCCGCGAGGGTGACCGCAATCAGCGTGGCCACGCCGCACAGGCCATACACAACACCGTGGCGCACCGGCTTGAGCGTCGAAGCGCCAGCTGCGGCAAGCGGTCGCGCCTCTTCCAAGGCCAGCGCCAGCCGCTGCCACGTGCCATCGCTTTCCTACCACAATGTACTCTGTCAATCCATTTCGAGGAGCGCTTCAACGAGTAGCCGCCTACAACGGTACATACCTGGTCGACGCTCCGGCTCTGCGCGTACGTGAGAACGTCGCTCCACGCAGCTCCAAGCGCAGCTTCGTGGTGGCGGTCTGTATACAGAAGGCCGAGATGGCGCCCCGAAAGGAAGGACGCGAGGCTCGTCGTGAGCTGCACAAAAAACATCAAGGTCGCGTTCGCCGCCATGGACCCGAGGTACTGCTGCGCGAGCACGAGCTCCCACGATGCGAACGTCGTGCAGCAGCCGCAGAAGCCCGTCGTCACGCCGGTCCAGAAGGCTTCGTGGCGAGCAGTCTTGAGCGGCTGCGCCAGGCCCATGACGAAGCAGCCGACGACATTCGGGAGGAAAAATGAGACGCCCATCGCCGTCAAGATGGACGGCGCTGCTTGCGTCGCCTCGATGGCGCTGGAGGCCGTTGTGAGGAGCACGCGGGCAGCCACGCCAAGGTACGCCCAGACGCAGATCCAGGCGACGGCTGGCAGCGGCGTCGGCGCAACCGGCTCGTGCACGAGAAGCCAGTCCATGGCTTCCGGATTATTCTGGCTGCTAAAAACACCCAGCCGAGGGGCCAGACGGTCTTGCATGCATCGCACATCGGACAGAGCTCCCTATTGCACCGTACGTCGTCGACTGCGTGGCATTTCCATCAGCATCGATCGCGTCTGGTACCTGGCGCCATGCAACGACGACCTGCGTGGCTACATGAAACGTTGCGTGTGCCAAGCCATGGGATCCGGTCGTACTGATTGGTTGGTCTGAACCAATCCAAAAGTCCAAAAGATGCTAGCAGTCACGCGGCGATCCTTCCACCACGTACCCGTGCTGCCGGCGGAGACGCTCGCCTTCTGGGTGCCGGCGCACGCCCGGACGTCGCCCGCCGTCTTTGTCGATGGCACAGCCGGCCTCGGCGGCCACTCGCGGCTCTTGCTCGAAGCCCACCCGCAGGCGCAACTGCTCTGCATCGACCGGGACCCGCAGGTCGCCGTGGCACCCTCGTGACAGACGCATGACGCTAGCGCGTAGATTCTGCACATGGCACAAAAGCGTCTCGCTTCGTTTGGCGCCCGCGTGCGCTTTGCCCAAGGCTCGTACTTGGACATTGCTTCGCACCTGCGCTCGGCCGGTACACTTGGCTTCATGGCGCAGCCGTGCTCACGATGACCGTAGGCTTGCCGAGTGAGGTGGACGGCGTCCTCGTTGATCTCGGTGTCAACAGGTGCGGACGTGATGCGTGCCTCTGGCGCTCACGCAGCAATGTAGTCACCACCTGGACTCGGGCGACCGGGGCCTTAGCATCTACCACGACGGCCCGCTCGACATGCGCTTCGACCAGTCCAACGCAGATCTGTCGCCCGCGTCCGTTCTCGTCAACACACTCTCCGAAGTGGAGCTCACGAAAGTACTACGCTGTACTACTGAGAGACCACTGGATCGAAACATGCAACTAGGTGTTTAAAATGTACGGGGAAGAGCCTCTGGCCAAAGAGTACGCCAAGGCGATCATCCGGCGGCGCGAGACCGAGCCCTTTCAGCGCACGGAGGGCTTAAAACGCTGCATTGAAGCCATTGCAGACAAGTGGAAGCCCAAGTCTGCCAAGGCGAAGAAGCAGTTTGTGCATCCTGCGACGCGACTCTTCCAGGTACCACAACTACTACTACAAGACCGGCAGAGGTTGAACGCTGGTCATGCTCTAGGCGCTGCGCATTGCTGTCAACCAAGAACTCGATCACGTCGAGGTACGTCGCTTTGCACCGAGGAGTACTAAGTCGACCAGAAAGGGATCCCGGCCATGATGGACTGCCTCGCGCCGAGCGGCCAGCTGGGTAGACTAATAGGCTTAGAGCGTGACTGACAGCATATTAGCTGCCATTGCCTTTCACTCGCTCGAAGATCGGTGGATCAAGCGCTACTTTCGGGACGCCGTTGAAATGGACGACGACGACATGGAAGAGCGTTGGCCCCATAAGGTAACGATCGCTCGGACAATTGACCAAGGAATGCTCAATACGACGTAGCGATTCGAGGTCGTGCAAAAGCGAGCCGTGCAGGCGACCGACGCCGAGGTTGAAGTGAACGCGCGCAGTCGCAGCGCCAAGCTGCGTGCGATCCGTCGCATTGCCTAGTGATCAATAAGAACCCAACCATGACGTGGCATCCCGAAACCGGACCGCACGGAACTTCTGGAAAGGACGGTTGGGTGATTTTAGCGGGTTTCGGTTGCGTATCCGGCGCTCGCATTTGCAACCGTTCCTCGTCCTCCTCCTCTCGGCTATCATGTCGTACATGCTTCCTCACCTGTGTTCGGGCTGGGCCGTCGATCAGGCCATCATGACCGAAGGTGACCGCGTCGTCGTCATGCGATTTGGGCATGACCATGATCCTGTGTGTATGCAGATGGACCAAGTGCTTGCGGGCATTGCGGAGGACGTCAAGAACTTTGCCATCATCTACGTGGTACGTCGCCGCCGCCATCCGCCGCTCGCATGGCCTTATGATGCGCGCCGTGATTAGGTGGACATCACGGAGGTGCCCGACTTTAACACGATGTACGAGCTCTACGACCCGTGCACCGTCATGTTCTTTTACCGCAACAAGCACATCATGATCGATCTCGGCACGGGCAACAACAACAAGATCAACTGGGCCTTCAACAACAAGGGCGAAATGATCGACATCATCGAGACCGTCTACCGCGGCGCGCGCAAGGGTCGCGGTCTCGTCATCTCGCCCAAGGACTACTCGACCAAGTACCGCTACTAGACCCTTGGCCTCGTCGCCCGTAGCCACGACGCTGCTGCCCAAGCTATCACTGTCGCCCACGCGTAGCTCAATACACGTCGTGTTCTATTTAGGCTGTGGCTTTTCTGGGTAGCGCAGATGATGTAGCACGAGCGTGGATTCCATGCGTGGTCGACGTAGAAGTGCACGCCTACTCTTCGGGCAGGAACGGGTTCGAATAGAGCTCTTGCGTGCCATCGACGGGCGAGATGAGCATGACCGATGTCCCTCGGCAGACGAGGAGACCGAGGTTGCGCGTCTCGCCAGGCGTCTCGAAGTACTCGACGGCCTCGTCGAGCACGAGGTTCACGAGCTGGTCGTAGCCCTTGAGGACGCCCGTGACTTCGCGGCCGCCGGCGAACTTGATGCGCACGCTCTGGTCGATGAACTTGGCCAAGTCCAGAATCGGGTCGCGCTTCGATGCCATCTTGTCCGTCCGCTTCGTATGTGGTCTCCCTCGCAACAAGCGATCCCCATTGGCGCAAAACCCAACATTTTAACCAATCGTTGCGTCCGCGTGGCCTGCATTTGATTGGTGGTTCGATATTTTGGGAGCTTCGAAAAATGCCAAGTGGCAACGACCTTGCGAGGTCTCGTCGTCGCCACGAGGTTCATGGCGCCTTGGCGTTGGCGAGGGCGACGAGGCGCTTCCAGTGGCACGCCCCAAATCAGATCTGTTCCAGAACCGTATCCGGATTGCATCGACGCAACATCAACCCACGAAGACCGCCAACAAGATTGCGGATGTCTCGCTTCAGCCATCAGCCGCAAAGGCCAAAGAGCGTCAATACCGACAAGAAGCGTCTAAGCTACCATCGCGCGCGCGAATAGCACTAAAAACTACAGAAATTCCAGCCGATCCCAGGCAAATTCTGCCATTCGACCAGCGTTGCGCGACGGTTGGTGCATCATTACCGCTTCCCATGCAAGCGTTGGATAGAGGGCACACGACTCGCCTGCTCCACGCAAGAGCTGGTAAGATCACAGTCGGCAGTACCGGTAGGTAAAGACGATCTCGCTGGAGGGATCTCTCCAGGCTTCCTCCAAGTTGAAGCAAAAGTAGCTACGCCGAGTTGTACGGTACTGAAGTGGTCTCTATAGCTGCTGTTGAGACCACTTACGAACTCTCAGATCTACCACGCACTGCTACACCGTGCATTGAGATAGATTGCTTTGCGAATGAACAAGGCGCAAGCGCGTCAAAGCAGTCGGCAATGGTTACCTCCACATGATTGGTCAAAAGCCGCCGAAAAGCTGCCAATGAAACCCTGCGACAGTTGCAATTTCGGAGCCATGGACGGCGACTACACGCTGCGCGTCTGCTGCATGGGCGCGGGGTACGTTGGCGGCCCGACGATGGCCGTCATCGCCAAGTTCTGCCCGACCATCCGCGTCGTCGTCGTCGACGTCAGCGCCAAGCAGATCGCGCGCTGGAACTCGGCCGACGACCTGCCCATCTACGAGCCCGGGCTCCTCGAGGCCGTGACGGGCAGCCGCGGCAAGAACCTCTTCTTCTCGACCGACATTGACCGCCACATCAAGGAGGCCGATCTCATCTTCGTGTGCGTCAACACGCCGACAAAGGCCTCGGGCTTTGGCGCGGGCGCGGCCGCCGACACCAGGCACGTCGAGGCCTGCGCGCGCATGATCGCCCAGAGCGCGACGACCGACAAGATTGTGGTCGAAAAGTCGACGGTGCCCGTGCACACGGCCGAGGTGCTGAACGCTGTCTTTGACGCCAACAGCTCGTGCGACGTCGCCCTACGCGACCGATGGCTCACGCACTCGATCGTAGTAGCGCGGTCCACTTTGACGTGCTCTCGAACCCCGAGTTTCTCTCCGAAGGCACGGCAATCCACGACCTCATGGCGCCGTCGCGCATTCTCATTGGCGGCGAGAGCTCGCCGTCCGGGCAGCGAGCGGTCATGACGCTTGTCAGCATCTACGAGCACTGGGTGGCCCGCGGTACGTTCTTCTTGTTTATCAGCAGTGGTTTTCAATCCGGCAACTAGACAAGATCCTCACGACCAACGTCTGGTCGTCCGAGCTCTCGAAGCTCGTCGCCAACGCGTTCCTGGCGCAGCGCATCTCAAGCATGAACTCGATCTCGGCGCTCTGCGAGGCCACTGGTAGCGTCGCTGCGACCTGATTGGTTACTGAACATGATGGATGACGTAGGCGCCGACGTGGCGGAGGTCGCGCGGGCTGTCGGGACCGACCCGCGCATTGGCGACAAGTTTCTCCAAGTGTCCGTGGGCTTTGGCGGCTCGTGCTTTCAGAAGGACATTTTGAACCTCGTGTACCTAGCCGAGAGCTGCCACCTCCCCGAAGTCGCAGCCTACTGGCGCAGCGTCGTCGAGATGAACGAGTTCCAAAAGAACCGGTTCTCCAAGCTCATTGTGTCGCAGCTCTTCCACTCGGTCTCGAACAAGAAGATTGCGATCCTCGGGTTCGCCTACAAGAAGGACACGGGCGACACGCGCGAGACGGCCGCCGCCGCCGTCATCAAGGCGCTCGGCGCCGAGCGCGCGCAGCTCTTCGTGTACGACCCCAAGGTCGAGCGCGACGATATGCTCCACGAGCTGCGGTACCAAGGCATGGCCGAGGTACGTTTGCATGGTTCTTGATATGTTGATACATGTCGCGCTAGAGCGAGATTGCGAGCATCCAGATCGTGTCGACGCCGTTTGAGGCCACGGCGCAGGCCCACGCGATAGCAATCTTGACCGAGTGGACCGAGTTTACGCAGCTGCCGTTCGAGGCGATCTACACGGACATGCTCAAGCCCGCGTTCATCTTTGACGGGCGCAACTTGCTCGACCACACGCTGCTGCGAGAGATTGGCTTCAAGGTGTTTGGCATTGGTAAAAAATTGCAATAGAAACCACAGTGTATAGAATTATGGTATCCCGCGCTTGTCCTATGGCTGCAGGAACACGAGGCCTTCGAATTTCGAGCGGCCCGGGACCTCGGTGTCGGGCAAGAGCACGCTGCCGGTTGCAACGTCGATCACCGAGAGGTACGTCGCCTGCGTTCCTGCAACGTTGTCCTCGACGCTCTTCAGCGCCGCGATCACGCTATCGTTCGTGCCCGGCACGAACTTGAAGCTCGCGTAGCCGCGCTCGGGCACGAGGACGCCGACGGTCCGCACCTCAATGTCGCTGAAGTCCTCGGAGGCCAGCACGAGCTTGTTGCTGCCCTTGGTCGCGTCCACCTCGTCGCTAAACGCTTCGTCCGAGACGCGCCGAGGCAGCAAGAGCCACTGCTGCAGATGCTCGCTCCACTCGACGGCTTCGTGGATGACGTAGCCCGAGGCACCGAGCGCAGCCTGCACCGCGTCGAAGCGCGCGGACCAATTGACGTGCGCAATCGGACCGTCGAGCGACGGCAGTTGGGCGACCCAGCGGTGGTAGTCGTTTTCAAGAACGCCGCCGGGCGCCCAGTTGACGCCGTGGCTGCCGACGTACAGCACGTAGCCCTTGACGGTCGCCCACTCGTTTTTGGCGCCTTTCGCGACCGTGCCGTCGCCCGCCTTGATGGCAACGAGCGGCGTCGCCTGCAGCGGACCCGTCGCGTTGAGAGCAAAGTTGGTCAGTTCAAAGATCATGCCGGTGCGGTCGTCGAACGTGAGGAGCCGGCCCTCGAACCACGCGAGCTCGCTGAGCTCAAAGCCGCGGCCGTCTTCGTTGACGTCCGTTGTGATCGTGACGGCGTCGCACCACTCGACGCTGTAGCGGCCGTCGGCGTCGCGCACCAGCAGCGCGCGCTGGAAGAGGGCGTGCCAGGCGGGCGTGCCATCATCCACCTCCTTGCTGCGCGTGTCGAGGTCCGTGATGAGCCCCATCGCAAACGTCGTCTCGCGCTTGGTCTGCGGCGCCGGCGTCTCGTCGAGCGTGCTACCACAGAGGCCCATACTGGTGGGAAAATGCAAAGTGAGTCGACCGCGTTTTTGGACTCGGGTCCGAGACAGGCGCGGAATGTTGTTTTGAGGGACCCACCCTTCGCTCCCACCCTTTGGCGCGGCTGCATTGACGACCACGACCCCGCAGCTGCTCTATGATCGGTGCACGCCTGATCGCAGTGATGACCGTGATTGCTTCAGGCATGTTGGTGTATGTCAAGCCTGCAGAGGCGAGTGGCCAGCGTGCAAGGCGGCGTGGTCGACGCGTCAAGGCCGTACGAGGTATCGCTGGCGGCGAGGAAGGAGGCGCTACAGCCCTGGCTATACGTGCACGACGCGTCGAAGAGAAAGAAGGACTGGAATGAAAGTCAGGATGTCGTCACAGCACTGCGGCGAGACGGCGTTCGTGTTACTATTACGGGGATCGAGCCACGATGGCGAGACGCTTAATAGTCCGAACCACCGCCGAACATGTCCATGCCACCGCCGAGGTCGGCCTCCTCTTCCTCTTCCTTCTTGGCCTCCTCCTTGGGGGCGGCGGCGCCAGCGGCGGCACCAGCGGCCGGGGCAGCGCCCGACGAGGCACCGACCGAGACGGTCGCGAGCTTCTTCTGGCCTTCGGCAATGACTTCGTAGATGTCCTTGCCCTCGAGCTCCTTGATCAAGGTCTCAAGGCGCTCCGTGTCGACTTCACCGCCGACGGCCGTGATGATGGCCGAGACGTCAGCGACGGACGGCGTGGTGTTACCACCGAGGACAGCCAAAAGGAAAGCAGCAACGTGACGCATCTACAGAGCGTCATGAGCCATCGCCGCCATGGCAGCATGCGCGTACCTTGTTTAAGGAGATTCAAAAGTTATTAGCCCGGACAACGTCTTCTGAGCGTCGCTGCCTCCACCAACTATCCGCTCCAAATCGCTCTGGCCAATCAACAAGAGATGCACGCTCATTCGCCAATACCGACGATTTTTAGCCAATCCCAACGCGGCCGAATTCGGATAATCGCACGCCACCGTGTTCCGAGCGCCGGCCTGTGCATGCTGCCAGGACGGAGGCCGCGCCTCGTACGAGTGTGCTGCGGCGCCAACGAGGGTGGTGCTATCGTCAAGCGGCCACCGTAGCACCGACGACGACGCGCCTTCACGCGCGCGCAGTGAGCTACAGCATGGCCGACAGCAGCAACAGTCGCGTCGAGGTGACGACGATAAGATCGTAGAGCTCGATTGATTACCCATACGGAAAGGCGTACCAGTCGTGGGTCACTGGTGCGGGGTGCGCGACCGCCGACGACAGCGCTGGCGGCCGAGTGTCATTGCTGGCCGGCGGCTCAGTGCTATCATGAATACTGGCCGGCGGCGTCGCATCAAGCCGGGTCTTCTTGGTCGTCGCTGCCGTGACAAAGGGGCTCGTGCGCTTTTGTCCCGTCGTCGGCGCCCAGTTGGTGTTGGTGGCGAGCATGGCGTCGCAATCTAAATCTGTCGATGTAACCAGCGCCGCTCGTCGCGCCACGTACTGCCACCTCAGCGCGTCGGATCCGGATACGCTCGCCATGCCTTTCTCTCTATATGTTTGTATGGCGGCGTCGAACTGCGGTCGGGACGGCGGAGGCGTCCGGATAACGTGGCGAAATCTTCGAATATTTTTTTTATTGTTTTTTTCGATGTTTGAGAAGACGCTCGCGGACCTCGTCAAGGGGATCCGGTCGTGCAAGGGCGATGTCTCCGTGTACATCTCGCAGTGCATGCAGGAGATCAAGAACGAGCTCAAGGCCAACGACCCCTTCATCAAGGCCCAGGCCATCCGCAAGCTCACCTACCTCAACATGCAGGGCTACGACATGGGCTGGGCGGCCTTCCACGTCGTCGAGGTCATGAGCTACGAGCGCTTCGCCCACAAGCGCATCGGGTACCTCGCCGCGGGCCAGTCCTTCACGCAGGCCACGGACGTCGTCCTGCTCTGCACGAACCTCTTCAAGAAAGAGTTTGGCTCGGTCAACGAGTTTGAGGTCGGCCTCGCGCTCAACGCGATGGCCAACATCTGCACGACCGACCTCGCGCGCGACCTCCTCGGCGACATCCTCGCGCTCATGAACAGCCACAAGCCGTACGTGCGCAAGAAGGCGACGCTCATCCTGTACAAGCTCTTCCTCCGCTACCCGCAGGGCCTGCGCCTCAGCTTTGACCGGCTCAAGGAGCGCATGGAGGAGCCCGACGTTGGCGTCGTGAGCTGCTCCGTCAACGTCATTTGCGAGCTCGCCAACAAGAAGCCCAAGAACTACGTCGGTCTCGCGCCGCAGTTCTTTCGCCTCCTCACGACGTCGTCCAACAATTGGATGCTCATCAAGGTACCCCTCCTCCATATACAAGCATGTGCTCATGGCATTAACCTTAGGTCGTCAAGCTCATGTCGTCACTCGTGCCCGAAGAGCCTCGCCTCGCGCGCAAGCTCTTGGATCCGCTCGCGACCATCATCCAAAACACGCCGGCCAAGTCGCTCTTGTACGAGTGCATCTCGACGGTCACGACCGCACTTCTGTACACGCAGAAGAGCGACGGGTCCCAGCCCCGCAACGTGCCGGCCATCGTCAAGCTCTGCAACGACCACCTGCGCCGCTACATTGAAGACCCGGACCAGAACCTGCGGTACCTCGGCCTCGTGGGCCTGAGCAACCTCATGCAGAGCCACCCGCACGTCATCAGCGAGCACCAGCAGATCATCCTCGAGTGCCTCAGCGTCGAAGACACGACGATCCGCCTCCGGTCGCTGGAACTCCTCGCGGGCATGGTCTCGCCCGAGAACGCGCCGGCCATCATCCAGGAGCTCATGCGCCACACGATGGTGTCGGACGGCGTGTACCGGCAGGAGCTCATCGTCAAGATCCTGCACGTCTGCTCGCTCAACAAGTACCACAACGTGCAAGATTTCGAGTGGTACATCCGCATCCTCTGCCAGCTGAGCAAGCTCCCGGGCAAGGAGGCCTCGTCGGTCCACGGCGCCGAGATCACGCGCCAGCTCATGGACATCGCCGTGCGCGTCAAGGGAATCCGCAGCGTCCTCGTCAAGTACATGATGGCGCTGCTCCTCGACAAGGCTGCGCTCCAGGACGCAGGCGCGGCCACGACGGCGCAGGTGCTCTACGCCGCGGGCTGGATCGTCGGCGAGTACATTTTGGAGTACATTGAAAACGAAGAGAGCGATGAGAGCGACGAGAGAGCGACGACGAGAGCGACGGCGAAGAAGCCCGCCTCGAGAAGATGGTCGACGTGGTCGATGTCATGCTGCAGCCGTCGACGACGTCGCTGCCCGCCAACGTCCAGGCCGTCTACATGCACAACATCCTCAAGCTGCTCATGGCGGCCGCCGAGAAGGCCGACGACGCGACCGTCGAGCTCGTGGCCAAGATGATCCTCGAGCGCCTTCCCGCCTTTGTCCAAAGCGAGCACATTGAGGTGCAGGAGCGCGCGTGCACGCTCGAGCACGTGGTCTTGGGCCTCGGCCTCGGCCTCGACGCGCTCTCGCCCGAGGACCGCGCCAACCGCGTCTTTGGCGGCGCCATGATCACGACGTCAGATGGCCGCCTCGGCGTCCTCAACGGCTTCTTCAACGAGCCGCTCGCGCCCGTGGGCGCCAAGGCCCAGCGCAAGGTGCCGCTGCCGCCGGGGCTCGACCTCGACACGCCATTCGCCAAGGAAGAAGCCGCGTTTCTTGTGGCCGGCGATGCCGACGGCAGCACGACCGACGATGTACGACGGGTCGTTTCAGATAGCAGGGCAGAGGCTGACGCGTGTGTAGGAGGTGTCGTTTGTGCACTCGTCGCACGCCAAGGAGCCTGATACGGGGTACGTCAACCTCGGCGCGACCTCGTCAAGTGACGAGGAGACGGACGGCGAAGACGCCAAAGCGATCCTCGAGAAGCAGTACGCGATGGAGCAGGAGCGTCTGCGCCAAGACCCGTTCTACATCAAGCCGTCCCACAGCGCCGCGCCCAACGACGACGTACAGACTCTCCATTCCGTCCTCCTAGCAACTGAAGGTCCGACTAGATGTTTGGCAACATTCTCAATGCACTCGACGCGAAGAAATCCAAGAGCAAGAAGAAGAGCAAGACGCCCAAGAAGCAGCGTGCGATCGTCCTCGACGACGTCATGGTGCGGCAACGTTGAGTAGCGAATACTTATGTGTCTGTAGCCGGACGGAGGCGACTCGAGCGAGGACGAGGGCGGTCGGCGTGGTCGCCACGGGAAGCGGCGGTCGTCCAAGGACGTCGACTTGGCCGAGGTCGACCTCACCATGCCGCTGCGGGACGACGAGCGCATTCCCGACTCGCATTGGCAGCACCGCCAGGTCCTCGACCGCGCACCGAGCATGAACGACGACGACGACGACGGTGGCAAGAAGGTTCCCCGCCCGCCTGAAGGACCGTGTCGTTGACCCTTGTGGATAGAAGAAGAAGAAGAAGACGAAGAAGACCAAGGACGAGCCAAAGCCCAAGAAATCGAAAAAGGCCAAGGAGGTCGAGATGGTGCTCGTCGAGGAAGAGGTCAAGAAGCCGAAGAAGAGCAAGCAGAAGAGCGGGAAGGAGGCCAAGGAAGACAAGCCCAAGAAGAGCTCCAAGAAGAGCTCCAAGAAGGCGGCCGACGGCGGCGGCGTGCTCAACGACGAACCGCTCCTCATGTTTTAAGCCCCGTCGCCGTAGTAATAGTGTATCTATGAGACGCAACACGATATCTGGTTAGATACAAATTGACGCATTAGACCTTGCGGAGGGCCGCGAGCCGCGCCGAGAGGTCGTTGGCTGTCGACGTGGGCGCGGCCGCCGGCTGCACGTGCGTCTCGACGCCGACCGCGCCGGCGTTGTCGAGCTGGCCGGCGATCACGAGGCCGTTCTCGTCCGCGACCATCTGGATGAGATCGTCGACCTGGTCCGTGGGCGTCGCGCCGGCCGTCGTGCTGTTCATGGCGCCCTCCATGTACGCGGCCCGCACGTCAAGGTCCTCAAACTGCTTCTCGAACTGGTCCATCGTCTTGGAGATCTTCTCGACGTTCATCGAGTCCATGACGACGTCCATGCCCTTGACGACGCCCGACATGTTCTGCTTGAGCTTCCCCATCGAGATCGCGGTCTGGACGCGCGCCGCGACCGCGTCGATGCGGGAGCTGAGCTGGAGGTAGCTCAGCGCCTGGTTCTTCTCGCGGATCGCGTTCTGCGCGTAGATCTTGGCGCCCTCCATGTTGCCCATCTCGATGGCCTTCTTGAGCTTCGTCTTCTGCGCCGCCTGGTTCTTATCGCACTTCTTAGCGTTGCGGAGGAGCGACTTGGCCGTGAACTTCATCTTGAAGAGCTCGTCCTCCAGCGTCGGCCGCTTCAGAAAGTCAAACATCGCGGAAAATGCAAAGTGACCGGGTACGTCGGATGTATCCGGATAGCCTCTGGTATCCGGAAGTAGAGTGGCGGTACCTGCATTCTCCACCGCCAAATATGCTGATTTTGAAATTTTCGAAAGAATAGCCCGACAGAGACACATCTAGTATAGCTCTTTTCCACGACGTAGCGAGCTGGATTGACCGAAACAACCAGTTTATCAAACCCCGTTAGCTTTAATTTCTGGAGACGAAAAGCTTTGCACGACAAAGCAACGGTGGCGATGGTCGGTTGTGTACTCGGCGCTGCAGGAAGACTCTCGGAGGCGTCTCCTCGTGGATGCAGCGAATCGTTGCCGTGGCAATCGCAGAGCAGGTTTGAGGAGTTTGGATGGGGCACCATGCCGCGGAACTAGGGCTGAACGTGGACACCCCGCCAGGCCTCCCAAAGCTGGAGGTTGGGTAACGTCATGAATTTGGGAGGAGAAACTCCCCGTGACCACAAAAAGGACAGCCGAGCGATGGAGGACCGGCGGGTGTCTGTGGAAGCCCAGAACGAGTTTGCCATTCTTGTAATGATTTGAGGACGATGCTGGTGTAGTGTCGGGCTCCTTGAGCAGCACCTCGAGGCGCTCGAGCGGCAGCTTCAGGAGAAGCACGCGTTCAACAACAGCCTCAAGTACGAGAGCGAGTGCCTCAGCCAGCGCATCGAAGCCCTCGAGGAGGACCAGCGCGTTGCGAAAGCAAAATACGACGAAATGAACAAGCTCTTTGGCGAAAAGGCCCACGCGCAGCACGACGAAAGCAAGGGCAAAGTCGAGGTTTGAGCTCTTTTTGAGATTGCGATTCATTTTGGTCCGTAGGCGCTGACCTCAACGATGGAGCAGCTAGAGATTGACATGCAAGAGAACGAGCGGCTCACGCAACTGCATGCGTCCTTGGTTGAGCAACAGGAAGAGCTCCAAAAAACCCTCGATGAAATGCTACAGGTTTTTCCTCAACAATACGTGGAGGGACTACACTCTATTGAGCTAGAAACAAAAGACCGATCTGCACCAATTGAAACTCAACGAGTACCAACGGAAGTCGACCATGGAGGAGGTAACTCCCTCCTATTTACTCTCGAAACACACCTCACGGATGGCCCCAGAACTTTCGCAACTTGCTCGCGGCGCTCGAGACGCAAAATCTCAAGACCGGATTCGGTCTGCTCCTGGAGGCGCGCCAGGTAATGCTGTCCATTTCCCTCCTTTTGACATACGTACTGCTCAGACACTATTGACACCGCTCGCCACCGATGTCGCGCCGGCGGCACCGCGCGATGGCCCAGCTTGACCGAGAGTACAATTCATTCGAGTGCAGAAGCACGAAGAATCAGATTTTATCAAGATGTAGTAGACTTCGACAGCTTTCTCCATGGCGAGGAGGTGCTACGAAAGCAGAAGAAGAGCTGCGAGGTGGAGATGCGCCTGCAGAATCGGCGTCCACGACGGCAACGGGTTGCGATATTCGTCCTTCGTCATTGTCGCCCGGCATCATGCGCTTCGCGACGAACTTGGCGCCGCCGTCCACAAATCCTGCGCCTAGAGATCTGCAATTGTCTGCGTTGCCTCTGGGCACGGCGCAGACGCTGGTAACGACACGCTCCATAGCGACGTCTGAAACCACTCGTGCAGTCTCTTGCACGTCTCGCACAGGCACGTCGCGTCGACAAGGCCGTGGATCGGTTCGTCATTCGCTGCCTTGGCTGCGGTGGCTTTCACCTCTGGGCGGACGATGTCGACGAGCTGGTCGCGCACACAGCGAGGCGGGTCGGTGTCTCGTGCGGCCTGGTGCTGTGAAAGGAGTGCGGGAGGAGGAGATCGATGTCGGCGTGCACGTACAGATAGTCAGACGCGTGACGTAGAATGGTCTGAAGACGTTCATCGTGCGCGGTGCCGCGCTGCGGGTTCCGGAAGAGGCGCAGAAGAGCGTGGTTGACGCCTGAGAAGGTCCAATGTACGTGCCCGAGTTCCGTCGTCTCTCAAAACGATCATCGACTGCTTTCGACCAGCTGGGAGCGGGTTGCGCTCGTTGAGAACCTTGTAGATGAACCCTCGAGGATCATCTCTGGGGTCTCGGCGCCGTCCGGAGCAAGCACCGAGACAGCGGATAGGTAGGCAAATCAGCTGGTCTCAGCGAGCACATAGTCGTAGCATCCGGACTCATCGAGAGCGCGGACAAAGTCTTCGTCGGCCTTGGAGAGCGCGCGGAACCCGGCCTGGTCGAGTGTCACGTCGTACTATGTAGAGTACGCAACGCGTCTACGCGCCAAGTGCGGAATCTGCGCAATGCAGATAATAGCTTGCGTATGCGCAGTGGGGTGGTGCCGATGCCAAGCGGTAAAGCGATAGTCCTGACCTTTTCATCTCCGTCGACCAGCAGGTGAAACACAAGCGCGGCGCGCCGTCCGTCCGAAATCAGATTCGACGACACGACCGTCTAGAGGTACGATGCGGCGGCGGCAAAGGACAAGTCGGTTGGCGGGCGCGCCGCGGTGGCCACCGACCACACCTCATCTTCGTCGTGGTACGTGAGCGAGATGATGCCACCGACGCAGTGCGACGGCAGGAGCACCACAAGCCGAGCGAAAGTGCCGTCGTCGACATTGGTTGGTTGCAAAAAGCTCGTGTCGGTGCTGCCGGCGGCTTGGATGACGAGGTGCATCAGCTTCAAGCCGGCCTTTCCCCACGTGGTCGCATGGAGCTGCTCGTATATTTGGACCAGAAAAGACGGCGTCCAGACATGATCTGCGCAGCCCGGTTTGATGCCAAGCGCGTCACCGGGTATGACGGTCGTGGCCACGTGAGGAGCTCGTCGAGGCCGTCGACCGACAGCTCCGGGTCCGCGAAGGTCGCTTCGTGGTGCGTGAAGCCATGTGCGATGGATGCTCGAAGGTCGTAAAGCACCGGGTCGCAGGGCTCCTCCAAGAAGGCTCGGGCTGTGTTGCTGATCATCGCAAAGATCGTGGAATGCATCGTTTCCGTTGTTACATATGGCATATGCCATTTTTAAATCCTTTACGATGCCGCAAAACGTACAATTCGGCATATCTGTGCACTAGAGTTTCTAGTGCTGTAGGCCGCGTACGATGGTGCAACTTGGTGCCCCAAGGTACCCAAAGCATGCTTTACCACTGTACCACGTATGAGCCATTTTGATTTTTCGACCAAGTTTGGCCATCAAACCTCTCGCGATCGGGCAACACCGCGGCAAGTTGCGTGTCCTTAGCTTCAATATCCGGATATCCGGCGTGGGTCACGAAAAGACGATGCTGCGGCCTCCGAGCTAAAGAGTCTGTCCATTGTGGGTGATGCACCTTCTGGACGCATTCAAATCATTGCCAAGGCGCGTGGTCGCTCACATTGCGTTTATAACTGAAACCTCCTAACCTCGCCACATTGGTAGAGGCCGCTGTGGAGAGCACGGAGTGCGAGGTCGCGTTGCCGTCCATGGCGTCCCGCAGTAGCGAGACGCGATCCAAGATGCAACATTCCAAATTAAGAATATAGTGCCATCTTAGAGGCAGCACTCCAGGACGCCGATGCCACTTGGTCGACAACATCATGTTTGAAATGAAATCGCCTATAGTTGGCACTATGATACAAGACACTATGGAGAGCAGAGCACTCCACGCTACGTTGCCGATGCAGTCATACAACGCGCGCAGTGTCTTGATTGAAGAGACAAATCGCTCTTTAAACGTTATAAAGCAAAGAACCACGTTGGCACGTCGTGGTCTTCGGCTTCTACAATTGTTGCCACGCGATCGCTCATTGGAATGGGAATTATATTGATTGCATCATTCATGGAACTCCTGCATCCTGAGCCATCGCATGTCGTAAGCCAATTGGAACGAGAGGCTTGGAGCGCACAATGCTCGGGCATCACTTCTCTTCCGCACTCCCGGTGATTCGATGCCATCCATTAACACATGTGTAAAACATGTGTGATGGTACTTCCCGGTATGCGTCGTTATATGCGCTGTCTCGCAGTATTGAGCCTCACGCTTTCTTCATGCGTTGTCTATAGCCAAGAAGAGCGCCTTGTCAGCAATGACCGCCTCCCATGGCCGATGTGGGACCTCCAAGCACTGCAGCTGCTGAGAACGACACCGCCATTGCCGCTGCCAAGCTTTGTGTCACCAACGTCGCAATCCAATATGTCCTGGACTACCTTCCGTCCCCACATTCGACACGAGTTCGATGGCGGGAGATGGGCACTGTCGACCGGCCTCGTGGTCGACGACGCTGGGTCTGCGACTGCGCATCCTTTCCATGGCTCGCACTAGCTCCATAGCTCGTAGCGCGCTTGGCTCGCTTTCTCGGGAGCTACTCTCGGTGTCCACCGGCGGTGACTCTCGTATCCTGGACGATCGCCATAGTCAAGAAGGGAGCTTCTTGGTAGGTTTCGCCACCTATCATGGCCCCTCACTGCCCCACTCTTTGTCACTCGGCGTGTGGGTTTTGCACGCGTCACCTCAAGGGAGTAGCCCTTGGTGATGACGTTTTCCCCACACACACTAGACCAGCGAGAGCCGACTCGCACACCC
>NW_012156593.1:0-733 GCF_000151545.1 Saprolegnia parasitica CBS 223.65
TGGGCCTGCCCCTCGCGGTCGTGAGCGTGCCCATCGCCCTCGCCAGCGGCGGTCTGCGCATGGTCTTTATCCTCCCGCTCTACCTTTGGCTCGGCATCATGTTTCTCCAGCCGCACAAGGAAGAACGCTTCTTGTACCCCGTGTACCCGTACTTGTGCTTGGCGGCCGGCTGGACGCTCACGACCATCTTCCGCCTCGCTCGTCGCGTCGCACGCCCGATCGCGCCCGTGCTCGTGACGCTGGCGGTGAGTGCGTACGTGGCTCTCTCGACGATGCGGGTTATCAGCATCACGACGCAGTACGGCGCGCCGCTCAAGGTCTACCAGTTCCTCCACGACCACATTGAAGCAAGTACAAATGCCTCGACGCCGCTCCGCGTCTGCGTCGGGAAGGAGTGGCACCGGTTTCCGTCGCACTTTTTCTTGCCCAACCACGCGCGCATGGCGTTCCTCCGCAGCGGCTTCCGCGGGCAGCTCCCAGCCCACTTTGTATCGACGTTTCAAGTGCCCGACCACATGAACGACCTCAACTTGGAAGAGGTGTCGCGCTATGTGGACTTGGCGACGTGCGACTTTGTCATCGATCGGGACGTGCCCGCAATCGATGGGGCACCCGGA
Organism: Saprolegnia parasitica CBS 223.65; assembly: GCF_000151545.1. Classification (NCBI taxonomy): domain Eukaryota; phylum Oomycota; class Saprolegniomycetes; order Saprolegniales; family Saprolegniaceae; genus Saprolegnia; species Saprolegnia parasitica. The sequence goes on from NW_012156593.1 coordinate 618, forward strand.
CGAACCGAGCTTTGGCCGCGAACCCGGGCGTGGACCCCGGTGTACGCGGAACCGTTTCTTGCTCGCCGAGGCGTCCGACCGGATCGCGCGTGCGTTCTAATGTGCCCTTTTGGACG